>NC_046189.1:11280390-11580390 GCF_011004875.1 Balearica regulorum gibbericeps | reverse complement strand
GGCCTGGGGGGGGATGTGGAGCCTGTTAACAAGTGCTTGTTAAAGCCTGTGGGTTCAGAAGGAAATTATCTTCTTACAGCCGTGGAGAAGGTCAGCTGCCGCATACCTGAGGGTGTTCCCATAGACATCACGGTCAAGCTGATGGTGTGCCTGGTTCACTTGAACATCCTAGAGCCACTCAGTGTAAGTAGAAAATATCTCAGAAGTTGGGGGATGTTCTAATAAATTACCAAAGCAAGTAATTTTTTCTGTCTTTTGTATGACTGAGGTCGTTAAGAGAGCTGCGGAGATTCTTTTTGCTTCCCTCCCACTCCAAGAGAGAAACCTAGCAAACCCATAATAGCAGAAATACTATTTTTGTCCTTATGCCTCCAGTGGAGATATTACTAAGGCACAGTAAATCACAGCCTATGTGCTGTGACAGGCCCAGGACCACATTGCAAAGTTGTCAAACACTAAGGAACACATCTTTGCTTTGTTTTAAAGCCCCACTAAATCTGAAGACTGTTCTTCCGTAAAGAGCACTCCTCGCTGATGGGCACTTTTATCCGTTGGGTATGAAATGTATGGATGGGTAGGATCTGAAATGTCTAGAATAGAAAAATGTGGCTTTTTCAGGAGTTCTGAAATTCAGGTCTTTATTTTTCACTTTTAAACTAACATTTAAATAGAAGGAGTGTAGTTCAGAATGCAAATAGAATAAAAATCATAGCATAAAAATGTAAGCTTCCAATAACCGTATCTTAAAGAAATGTTCTCATTGGTTATTTGTGCTTTTAGTAGTTTGTGTGGTTTTTTTAAAGCCTCTTTTGACCACTCTGGTGGAACAAAATCCAGAAGAAATGGGTGACTTGTATTTGGACGTCGCAGAGGCATTTCTGGATGTTGGGGAATACAACTCAGCACTGCCTCTCTTGAGTTCCCTTGTCTGCTCAGAACGATACAACTTGGCTGTCGTCTGGCTCCGGCACGCGGGTGAGAAGAAGCAGGACTGCTGAATGCGTGGTGCTGAGAGATGATAATACAGTGCTGAGCATTTCCAAGGACCTTTATTTAAGGTCACTGAAATTTTAGATTCACATATTGAATGATAATTGGTATTTGCAAAACTATAATTGGAGTTTATTATGACAACCCTGTCATGGAGCATTTTTTTGTTCTTATAGATTGAAATTTACTTCAGCTGAAAATACTTTATCTTTTTGTAAGTGAAAGGGCATCTATTCTGCATTACATCCTTTTTCAATGGATGATGCTTCAAGTGAAACTGTGGACGCATCAGTACATATTTTTTAATATTTTCACTTTAATAATACATGTTTTGGGTAGTTTTAACTGAAAAAGTATCTGAAAAGTATGTTAACTGTTTTGCAAGCTTTGAAATCTTCTTTTTCTGCCATTTAACTGTATAGTGTCATTTATGGTATTTCTAGAGTGCTTGAAGGCTTTGGGACACATGGAGCGTGCCGCAGAGAGCTATGCCAAAGTTGTTGATCTCGCTCCATTGCATCTGGATGCAAGAATCTCACTTTCAACACTTCAGCAGCAGCTGGGCCGACCTGAAAAAGCCCTGGAGGCTCTGGAACCCATGTATGATCCAGATACACTGGCTCAGGATGCTAACGCTGCCCAGCAGGTGGGTGGAGTGTTCTGTGCTTCCAGTTTATTCTGATAAACTATGGTAGTGGTCAAAGATGTCAACTATATAGGACCAGGGACTGAGACTTACTTATCTACAGCCTGGTGAGCCTTCAGAGCGCAGCACACGATTCATTACAGAGTACCAGGGCTGAGCCCACATGGCTCTTTCTCCCTGACCATTCTATCAGTATTTCCCCTGTCCCACCTGATTACTTCTGTGCGATGTACAACCTCTTGGCCACTGAGAACCAGTCTTGATGCCAGCCACTTTGCATTGAGTTGACCAGCAGTTGCTACATATGAGCTACATGGTTTGGCCTCTGTTGAAAGTAACTGATGGCGTAGCAAAGGGTCTATATCCCCTCTCCAGCAGCACCTTCACTATAGGTAAGAGTTATGCTGAATTTCTCTGAAATTTGAGAATTTGAAACAGTTACTACTGCAGGGCAGTTTAGGGAGATCTTACCTGCTGCTGCTAAGATTCTTAGAACTCTGTAGAAGGTTCTGCAATCCTTTAGTACTGTATTGAGTCAAAATTGTTTGTTCTGTAAACTCACTCTCTAGGAGGTTGAATAATAATGTTCCCTGTTATCTAGGAATTAAAGCTACTCCTCCATCGTTCGACCCTGTTGTATTCCCAAGGCAAAATGTATGGTTACATAGACACATTACTTACGATGCTGGCAATGCTGCTGAAGGTAAGCCAGTCTTTACAGCTACACCTTCAGAAATTGGACAGTTATGAGTTGGGATAAGGTAAGCAACAAACAAACTTAGGACGAAAGCTAGTGTTTTTTATATGCAAATGGTTTCATAGTTTTGTTAGATAATAATCTTGCAGAGAGTCTATACAACTGGTGTTCCTGCCTGTAGCGTTCAGAACAGAGGACCAGTTGTGTGTGTAATTCTCAATACAGTGACTTCAACTCCCTGTTTCTCAGAGTACATAGAACAGACTGAATACTAAAGCTGCTTCTTACCTTTGTAGCAATCAGCATAGTGCTTTCTGGAAATGTTGATACTGGCTTCTATTTCAACAATTTTCTTTTGAATTTCTTAAATTTCTTTTTAATGTTTTCTTGTGATAAAATGACCAAAGAAGAATTTGTTTAGCCAGTAAGTACAGTGGTGGTGGTTTTGTGTTAATTGTTTTCTGTTTGTTTTTGAATAGGGAGGGGAATATTACACCTCAGTTTTATCCATCTGGTCAGAGCCAATACCGTTGTATTACACTGGTTGAATAGCTGACTATCCACATATTTCTGAAACTGATACAGAAAGGCCTTGTTCTTGTTAGGCCTCTATGCAAATAGTTTTGATTGGAATATATACCAGGATGTTCCAATCCCAGGAAAAGTCTTTTAAGTCATTTAAAGAGTTTGTATCTTTCTTTTACATAGCCCAGTTTGCACTGGAGCATGAGACAATGCAGAGATAAGACTCCTCTTGGGAATGTTCTCTCTCATCATCTTGCTCTACTGTGGTGTTCCCAAGTTGCAGCCTGTTTTGGCATGCAACGTGAGCAAGATGGATTGGCCATAACGCTGTCTTTGTCGTAGGATGTATTAATGTAATCTGAAATGCTGCCCTTAAATTTGTTTCTAGGTAGCAATGAGCAGAGCTCAGGTGTGTTTGATATCTAGTTCCAAATCTGGAGAGAGACACCTCTATCTTATTAAGGTGTCAAGGGATAAAATTTCTGACAATGACGACCAAGAGACAGCAAATTGCGATGCAAAAGGTAACAAATGTTTATTAAAAACAAAGCAACAAGATGAACTCCTTAGTTCTGAAAAACAAAATAAACTTTACTATCTTGCAGGTTAAATCCATGCGGTTGATGTTAACATTGCTTTATTTTTAGGACAAAGAAGGCAGCAAAAATGAAGATAATATAACTTAAGGGAACAATCCTCATTCAAAGAAAAATAGTAAGGTTACGGAATAATTTAGATCGAGAAGGACCTTTAGAGATCATGTGGTCCAACATTCTCCTCAGTGCAAATATAATACACGCAAATCTAGAACATAATAGAAATACATGTTTTAAAAGTGGTGAGATTTATTTTTTTTTTAACTGGCCCAGACTTGGTTGAGCCAGACTGCACTCTTAAGCACCATTTGGTACATTAGGAAGAGTAACTTTAATGCGTTCATGTAATATGTTTACAACTTGAACTGTGTGGTTTTTTTGCCATTTGTTCCCAAGTTTTGACTGGGTTTTTTGCTGGTGTTTTACAAACTGCACTTTAACTGAAAAAAGTAAATATTATATCTTTATTTTACCTGTTAATGCTGAGATGTTTTTCAAAAGATCAGTTTGATGTATGCACCTTTTTTTTTTAAAAGAGAGTTTAGCTCTCTTCTTTTGATTTTCTCAACTTACCAACTTCAATATTTTTAGCAATTTTTGCTGTTCTCACGAGTGTTCTGACAAAAGATGACTGGTGGAACCTCCTCCTGAAGGCTATATATTCCTTATGTGACCTCTCCCGGTACAAGGAGGCAGAGCTACTAGTGGATTCCTCATTGGAATATTATTCATTTTATGATGACAGACAAAAACGCAAGGAGCTGGAATACTTTGGGCTCTCTGCTGCAATTCTGGACAAGAACTTCAGAAAAGCCTACAACTACATCAGGTGGGGTATGGAGAAGGTTCTGTTCTGTAGTTGCTTCCAGTGAGGCTGTAGTCATGCTGCTTAAAATATTGCTAAAGGAGGCAGGCTGATGCTTTCCAGCTTTTGCTAAAACAGATACGGCTATTGAAACTAAAGGAGCTTTCTGATAGCCTTTGATTAAAAAAAAATGCATAATGCAGTAGGTTGGCTGATTTGGCCAGAACTGTGGGTTCTGTCCTTCACTCTCAACTTTGCCTCAGTCACTGACCGGCTCCTTGAGTGTCTCCTCTTTGTTACCTTCCCTAAACTGTAGAGGTTCTATTGCAGATACAGCATTTACCATAGTGTTTACTAATTCCTTGTCTACTTTTCATTCTGTAGAATTATGGTAATGGAAAATGTCAATAAACCTCAGCTATGGAACATATTCAATCAAGTTACCATGCAGTCTCAGGATGTCCGTCACCATCGCTTTTGTCTCCGCTTAATGCTGAAAAATCCTGATAATCACGCATTGTGTGTCCTAAATGGGCATAATGCGTTTGTATCTGGCAGTTTCAAGCATGCTCTTGGTAATGTCATTAATGTTCTAATATTAACAGATATAACAAGTGAATGTTGGGATTTTTTTTCAGAGAAAGATTTATTAGAGTCATTTTTTTTTCATACATCAGAAAATTACAGGTGGCTTCACAGTGTTGGTATAGTGCTTTAATTATTTTATACACAAAGCATCATTAAAGAGTTTTGCTGATAAAATTAAGCTGGTATGTTTCAAGTTTAGCAAACATTGCAAATATAACCAACTTGCAAAGATAATTAAGGCTAATGATAATAAAGAATAAGAAGGACAGAAACAGAGCAGTTTAAACAGCAAATAAAGTTGCTTGGACATTTTTAGACCTTTGAAGTAAACCTATAGCTTTCAGTCAAGCCCTCCGAATGTCACGCCTAAGATGTGTGGCCTCCAGGATATAAATCCCAGCGAGGGCCTTGTTTGCGACTGATTCTTTTTTGCTTACATATTTTACATCACATTTTGTGTTTTTCCTTCAGAATCCAAGGAGTGCTGAAAATACAAAATTTTCTTTCATGTTTTTTCCTGTGTATTTTGATGTAGGTATACTAAACTGTTTCTTTTCTTAGTTCACACTCCTAATTTGAAGGTTTTCCTTTTGCCCTTAAATTCGTCAGGAATGCTTTTCGCAACAAACATCCTGATTCAATTACTGTCTTTTAGGACAGTATGTACAAGCCTTTCGTGTAAACCCAGATGAACCTCTGTACAGTCTTTGTATTGGCTTGACTTTCATCCACATGGCTTCTCAGAAATACGTGTTGAAAAGGCATGCTCTTCTAGTGCAGGTGAGTCAGTGTGATTATTTTTACCTAGTGTTTCCTGGCTTTGTATATTGCAGAGAGTTATCAAGTGTCAAACAAAACGCTGCATTTTAATGGAAAATACTGTATTGCCTCTTGATCTTTCCCTTTGCCCAAGGGAAGGTTACTCTGGTCTAATGCCATTCATCTTCATAGCATCATGCAAACCTTCAGTCGTGAAGAGTCCGTAATGCACCAGCCTGGTAGGCAGTGACATCCTAGAGATGAGAAACAAATCACTTCTCTCGCTTTGCAGCATGTCATAAGGAAGTATAGCACTGAATGCTTTGACTTTAGATTTGTTAAGGCATAGCACGGGAATTGCTGGGTATGAGTTTCCTTTCAAATTCTGCTGGTGACTTGGCAGTAAAACATCTGCTGGCTTTAAGAAGGGACATGAACTCTTGCCTGCTGCTTAGGATATATGAATTTTTCATGCCCTATTCAGTGATGTTTGTTTTTGGCCACTTTATAAAATGAGATATAGTGGTAATTTCCGTGATAACTGGTATTGGAGTAAATATTTATATGGAGCACAAGATCAAGAGAGGACTATGCTTGCATTCCAGGACTAATACTTTCATATGTACTTCACGGAGTTCAGAATTTTGTAGAATTCTGAAAAGTTGTAGAATTAAACCATTTCTTGCTGCTATCCAAGGCAGAGTGAAGGAAAGGGAATGAAGGTTTGAGGATTTTTTTTCCCTCCTCTAAAAGAGGGGGAGAGTTATTGCTTAAAGACTTTCTTAAGAAAAATAAGATCTTGCTCTAGCCTGTCGTTTGGCTGCATGTTTTTTAAGGTGGTCAGCTCTTTTGAACATGAACCAGTCTTATGTGTGTGTATATTACATGAACACATAGATACACACTTCTGCATTTAGCAAGCTAGTGCCGTAAGTCGCTATATTAAATACCCGTGTGTTCAATTTATCGACAAGCTGTACCTCTTGTTACCAATGGCAGTGAGACTGATAGAGCACAGTTTCCATGGTCTCAGCAATCAAACGTGACTTGGTTTTTGCCTTCAACTTGCACATGGTTTTGTGGGGAAGCATGAATCAAAAGTTTGAATAGATACAGTTGAACACCTCTTCTCCAGCATATTTTACTGCCGCCTTCTTAGGCACATTTGTGAGTATTCCCTTTAACATGTGTACAGGGATTCTCCTTCCTTCACCGGTACTTGGACCTGCGTGGACCATGTCAGGAGTCTTTCTACAACCTTGGCCGTGGCCTTCACCAGCTGGGATTGCTGCACCTGGCAATCCACTATTACCAAAAAGTCCTCGAACTTCCTCCTCTCACCTTAGAGGTACTGTATCTTTGTAAGTTATATACAGAGAGTAAAGTCAGGTCAATATTTATAATTTCTCAGCCATAGATAAAACAGATACATAAAAATGTGTGTGGTTGAGTTTCCTTTCATTTGTATTGTAATTCCCTGACGTTGGAAGCCCAGATCTGACTGTCACCTGGTAATGCATTTATGCATGTGTTAATTTCAAAAGTTTATGCATTTTGAAGTGTTTACTAATAGGCTGAAGTAGCAGGAAAAAGAGTTGCTAAACAACTTTACCTGAATAAGTAGCTGAACTTTATATATATATGATATGCAAGAAATTATAACCGGAAGTTCTATTTACTCACCCATGCTATAAAATAGCAGGCTGGAGCAATATGAACCTGTATTAAGAACGCCTAAACGCATCTGAGCCATGGCTTTGTTCTAACTGATCTGTATTAGATCATCCTAATTGATGCATCATTCATTTACAAGTGTGGTCTGAGGGAAAGTTTTTGACATGGGTGGGTAGAAAAATTACAAGTGTATTTAGAAAATGGGAAGGGTTGGTAAAGGAAGAAACATAGGTGTTAGCGCTGGGAGTTCAAAGCAGCAATCTTTTAGCCACGTAGAAGATAGAGGCAGCATTCACATTCTGATTACAGAAACAAATATTTTGTATACAAAGATGAAATAAGATGGTACTTTCCTATTTTATGAGTTGGCTATCTAATTTACAGCTAATGTTTTGAGTATGTAATTGTATATGGTGATTAACAACACGTGGAAACTCAGAAGGAATCCTACTTTTGTTTCTAGACAACTGAGAGCCTATATAAACCATGAATATGTGATTTGATTCCACTGTAATTGCTACTGATGTTTCAATTCTATGCTATTTTAGTGTATAGATAACTTTGTTTCATCATTATTTTTACAGGGAATAGAAACTGATCAGACAGACTTGAGAAGAGATACAGCCTTTAATTTGTCGCTTATTTATCAGAGCAGTGGAAATACTAGAATGGCTCAAAAGATGTTGTATACCTACGCAGTGGTATGACGAGGTTTGTGGCAGGTGGAATTGATACTCTTTGTGTAATTAACCTTTGCATTACGCAGTGCTGGGGAAACTGGTTGTATGTACAGCTTGTTCTGTCAATGGTCAGAGATGTGGCTTGTGCTGGATAAAGCTTTCTGGACTCTTTCTACTTCGGACATTCGAACTGTATTGGATATGGATGGAAACGGTCTGACTGCAACGCTGATGTGCTCCAGTGTGTCTGTTGTTAGCTCTTCTCCTTGCACTGCTCTGTAATCTCATACTTGGTCTTGTATATAGAATCAAACAGTGAAAAGTGAAGCCCAGTGGGCTGGGGTTTTTTAGGGAAGATTAACAATGTGCAATATTACAACTAGTTACCAGTGAGGCTGTTCAAGAAGCCATATTCACTGGTGGTGAGGGTTTTTTAATGTACGGTATTAAATTACTATAATATAGAAGAAACAGGCTCATACTAATCCAGAGAAGATGGAGAACTCAGTATTTCAAAATCTTTAAAGTATTCCGAATTTTCTAGGAGTTCATATTCCTAGCAGCTATTGTATTTGAAGGACATGATGATTGATTTCTGTTTTACTGAAATCAGTGTGACCTTTGTTCTTCTGAACTTGTTAATAAAAATTCTGAGGTTAATGATGTTTACTCAGTCTCAGCAAACATATATCCTACTGAATAGCTTATAGCAAAAATTAATACAATAATATACAGCTTATTATTTAACATACATTGCAAATGGTCTGGGTATTTAATTATTTCTGACAGTTGAACAGTAGCATATGATGGCAGAAGTATGTTGCTTCCAAGCCAGCAAGAGAAGCAGGATGCAATGCTTTATCATAAGTAAAAAAAAGAGTATATAGTTCTATGTATATATAGAAATGCAGATGTATGTTATGCGCTACAGCAAACTAAGGCTGAAAAGTATTTTTCAGCAAGGTAGTTAGCTGAATAGAAAACAAACTGTGCTGGTACCTCCCAAACACTCTTGTTACGGTGTGACTGCTATTTGCTTTCAGCCCACTTCTGTATGTATTTGTGCTCTGTAATCATCTCACACAATTGCAATTGGTGATTAAGAAACAAGTATTGTGGCGTTGCCTAGACCAATTCTAAAGGTAAGGCAATTTTATCTCAAACCAAACATTAAGTTACAATATATCGCACGTCCCCTTCACAAGAGATATGCTGGGCCATAGTGAGAATACAAAGGTAAGAGACAAATACTCAGAAAAGTACAGCAAGTTTTACTTGGAAATAGTGCTGGGCAGCACTGCCCAAATACAAGTCCCTTGCCAAGTTTGCAGAACTATAAATGCAGAATATTTTAGTTACATTAGCCTGGGGTATTCATAGGCTACAGAAGAAGGGAAAGAATGACACCCTTACCACCATTTCCTTTTTCATTCTTTGTGATACCTCATCACTGTTTTTTGACATGATAGCCAATTGTTGCATCATCTTGGGGTAAAAATTCTTCTGTTCCTTATTCTTTATTGGCCTCTTCACATCTTATAACCCCATTGATTTTTTTTCTTCTTGCAGCAAATGACTCCTGTTTCTTCCTATGACAAAAGTTTATAATGGCCCAGAAATACAGCCCTCAGCACTGAGCTAATGCTTAGAAAACAGAAGCCAGAGATGCAGTACAGATTCCCTTTGCATTATTCTCTTCCAGAACCAAGTCTGAAATACTCAGAATCCTATTGCTTGTACATTTTTTTAAATAGACTTGACATCATAGAGGTTGTGTGGTGTGTTTTTTTAAGAATTGTCTTAAAAATTAACCAACATCAAGGCATTACTATTAATTCCTTTATTTCTGATCCCTATTGCTGCTAGAATTCTGAAGTTTAGTTTTTAAAGCTAGGAGGTATGAATCTTTAGCATTTGTACAAATAAAAAGGAAAAATACAATCTGCTGATGATGCATGTCTCAAACTGCTTTCTAAATTGTTTTTAAGCACCAAATAACAGAAACTAGCATTAATTAAACCCAGTCGATATGGACTGGAAAACTCATACTGCTAGAAAATAAGCCACAGATTGATGGGGGGGGAACAAAACCCCAACCAACCTTTTTGCTGCTTAGAAAATTAATTTTTAAATACTGCAAATAATACTGTAACTGAGAGGCTTAGCAGCTACCACGCCCAGGGAACGGCTAGCAATGTAGACCTCAGTTACTGATCCTGCAGGTGGCACCAGTGTTAGATTACTAAACTTTGTTGAAATGACTATTTTTAAAGTAACAAGTTTTTGTCTATTGTATACTTCTGATGTTTCGAATGGATGAGCTGTCCCTCACCATTCACGCTGCAGAGCAGGCTCTGCGCAGACAAACTAGTTTCCTTTCAAATGAAAGCAAGTTAGAAGATGGCTTTGGACTTGCTCCAGTTGCTAGTGAGTATTCAGTCAGGAGGGTCAGACTAGAGCAAATCTGAAGTGAAAACCAATCCAGCCACATCCTGCACATCTGGACCAGCTCTTTTCATTCTGCATGGGACGCACTGAGCTGCATTGCTTGCTAAAGCTGGAATAGCCAAAGCTTAAGGTAGTGCTAAAGTTAAAAGGTACTGGGATACAGAAATCCTTCAAAATTACACTGTATCTTTCCACCCTAAACCCCAAACAGGTTCAGAAGAAGCAACAGGGTGCGTTGAACCTGGAAAAGACTGTCACTATGCAAATCTAAGTACCAAGTGCCACAGCCATGTAATCAGACTTTGCAGTGCAATATACAAAGTAACTACAGATGCAGGGACCTAAAGAGCAGGCAAGGCAAGTCTGGAACAAGGAAGGGGTGAGGAACCAGCCCTCAAGGTGTACCGTATGTTAGTTAAAACACTGCTGCAGAGGGAAAAGAGAGGAGTGGTTGGTGCTGTTGCCCTGCCAACATGCATTTCATACAAATACAGCTGCTGAATGCTTTGTCCTTTTGCATAGGCAAAAGTCACAATCATTTGTCCCTTGTTAGGCAACCTACTTAAGCATTCAATATAAACAGAAGTTTAAATGGCAAGTGCTATGTGAGAAGACTGTTTTTCAGCTGTGATTACAGTTTAAGCGCATAGCAAGCAAAACTAGATTACAGTTTTGATTGCTGTTTGCCTGAGGGCACTGTGGCGGTACAGAGGCACAGCTTTTGCTGAGGCACCTAAGCAGCTTTACAGAGCAGGTGTGGCACGCAGGCCAGTTGACTGCTGAAGGAACCAACCTGACTGGGACAAACCTAAAGCCACATTGTATAGACCTGCTTTTAAGCAGTATGATTTAATGAAGCTGAGGTGTGCATTAGCTTTACTAGTGTGCTCAGCCACCCCTTGTTCCTTAGAACAGCCATTTGCTTCAAGGAGGAGAGGCTCAGGTCACCGTGAATTAGTCCAGAGTCCTATTGCATGAGTTACAGTTTAGGACCAAATTTCTGGAGAAGCAGAATGAGCTAATTCCAGTGTGGCCTCAGGCTACTCCCAGGCTCCAGAGCTATGCAAGACTGCCCTCCCCACTGAACAAGTAGTGCAAAACACGTATAGATCCCACAGAAATAAATAGTACCATTGATGACAGAGGAGTTTGGAAGCAGCTCTGTTGAAGCAGATCAGAGGGAACACCACCTGTACTGAAGCTCAGTTGCACTAAAACCACGTAGAAGAGTAAGCCATGATGAAGATAAGCTGATCCTTAGTCAAACAAGCATGAAAACTGTCCATGTTATAATCATCTTCAACGTATTATGACATAATTCATCTGCTTCAACTACTCTCTCACCAGTGTGCTGATTCACATAGGATAGGTTGAACAAATTCCACTAATTCTCATGAAGGTAAGATGATGTGTGGTGTGTGTTACACACCTAATGAATTCCTTATATGCTCCTAAAATAGCCCAAGGCTCATATTCTCTCATGACGTGGATATCACCTGCCATTAGAAGCAGCCAGTCCTGCCAGTTCCTCCCTGTCCCAGTCACGTCAGCAGCCAGCCACAGACACATGACGCTGCCTTCAGTAATTCACCTGAACGCTCTGCAAGCCAGGCTGAGATCTGTTTTGATAGCACCTGCCAGGCCTTAGTATAAAACTGGTAAAAGAAAAGTGATGAAAGGAAAGATGCAGCATATCAACAGCATATCGTTTACAGTAATAATAAAGAATACTTGTTTTGCTATAAATAGTAGTTTTGTTAATATCAGTCTCACAATGCAAAGCACCTGAGTCAAAAAGACAAGGTGAGAGGTATGAGTTAATGCAGATCAGAGTTTATGATTTAAACAAGCATTCCTAGGTCCCCTATATATAGGTGCCCTGCGAGCACCTCTTCTTTACAAGGCCTTCCCAGTGATACAGATCTATCTATGTCAGCTCAAGTAAAGTTCCCAATTCTTCCAGCACCTGGGTGCTAGCAGGGAGGCTCCCGCCAGCGGGTGATGCTCTCCCTGGGCTGGGAATGACCCAGTCAAGTGAGCTCATTTCCTGCCCAGCTCACGTGGGCCTTCCTGGTGGTGAGCTGGAGGTGTTGGGTCCTCGCCTTGCTGTCCAGGGAGATGTAAGTGGGAAGCTCTTCTTGCTTTTTCTCCTGGGAAAAGATGCAACGTTTTATGAAGCTGCTGACTGTTTGGGGCATCTTTGTCATTACTAATGAAGAGATTAAAGTTTTAGCAGTTTAATACATACAACTCTAAAAAACTAATTACACAGCTAAGAACCGCCAATTATGGAGAAGGCTGAATCTACACAAACAAGGTAAGCACGGTTTTTGAAAGGCTATCTGTAAAAGGTATGGAGAAGGGGAAGGAGAACCACTGAAACAGAGGTGAATGCAGAGAAGAAAATATACTAGCTATTAGCTTTCAGACAAGTATTTGGTTAATGAGCATCAACAAAACATGAAGTACGTGCAATAGAGCTTTTCCAAGTACAGAAACAGTCCCTTGAAGCTACCTTGTACTTGTAATATTCTTTGCTACTTAAATATGTCCTTTGGCAAAGAGGAGGAGGAAACAAACTAAACTAGAAGAGAGGTCTGTTTTCCACCCCTGTCCAAGGAACTACAAAAGAAATTTTAGGAAACTGAATTCCTGACTGATAATGAGCTACCAAATACTTCCCCCACCTATTTTCTTTGCTTCCCCCTTTGAAATGAATGTGCTTGCTTTATCTCCTGTTTGGAGCTGTTCTCTTCAGGGTTCTTTGGCTGGTGGTTTTTCACAACTTCTTGCTGCAGGCCATCCAACTTAGATTTGAACCAGCGGTGAGCTTCTTCTAGGCTAGTTGTGATCTAGGGAAGACAGTATAATTAGAAGTGCAGAGAACAGTTAATGCACGCTGGGTTTCAGGTTTTGAGCTCTGTGCAAAGGGGCAGAAGAGCATACAACTCAAATCTTTCTCTTGTATGTAGGGGTAGGAGGTATCTATCCATGATGCCCTCTTCCATTGCTGTGAGAAGGATGTATGAGAGAGGTCCTCACTACAAAGTTGCCTCTCTCTTAGGGGGGTAATGAAGTCAACACGGCTCTCCAACACAGCATGAAATACAGAGGCATTGTTAAGGGGGGGAATGGATACCGAATACCACAAACTCCTGAGAAAGATGAGGGAAGGCTAACTTTGCCTGAAGAATGCTGTAGAAATACTCTCTTGCTATTAAGGTCTCTTTCTAATCACAGAACAGTACTTGGACTGATAAGCAGCATGTAAGACCTCAGGCCCCTAGATTTTCACCCCAAACTACTACAGTAATCCATGCAAGCTATAATAATTTGGCTATTGTGGTACAGCAGTGCAAGAATGAGGTGATGCAAGGACAAATGACTTCTTGGGGTGGGGGGGAGCAGTGGGAAATGTGGTTTTTGCATGATGTCACATATAGAGTCACACAAGAGCAGCTCAGGGGGCAATTGACTTGGCCACCACACTTTGGTTGGTTAGCACAGATATATGGAGCTTGATAAAGACAGTAGCCAGTGGGGGACAAAATCTCTTCTTACAAACTCAGCTAAATCAGTGATTCACAGAAAAGATAAAAAACTCTTTCTTTTTTTAAAGTATGATAAACACCACTTAGTTGAAAAGGCCAAGGATGCACCTCACTCTTCACCAGAGACCTGTATCTGAGATTGAAAAGGTTACTCAGTGCATATGCTGAAATACTATCTTGTTACTTTCAATGAATTATTATTCTAATGCTAACTAGTCTCACCTGTTCTGACTCTATGCTGGCTTCCTTCAGTTTCACTTCTGTCTCCTCTTTATATTTCTTCAGATATTTGACTGTTTTTTCCAATTCCTATGTAGAAAAAGAAATATTAGTTTCTACACAATTTTTCATGGCACAAATAAAAAATTGCAATATAACAGATGGACTCTCCAATCTTTATTGTAAATAGCTTAGAGTTCTATAATTTAAAAAAAAAAATCCTGTTTCTCTAACAAGTGAGATATATGGTGAGTATATGTTAAATTGATACTCAGGCTTTCTGGAGCAGACACACTAAGATTTATAGGAATATATTTTGACTGAGTTCATAAAGTCTTTGTACCATCTCTTCTACAACCCCCTAGATTTAGCACAAAAATGCTTCCATGGGTGTCTCGCCACTTTTTCACACTGTTATCACTTTACCTGGCATTCGTTTTCCAGCTGCTGCCTTTGTTTTCTCTCAGTTTCCAGCTGGATCTCCAGCTGCCTGTTCTGCACTTGCACCTCATGTTGGTTTTTCAACAACACTTGCATCTCGTTTTGCATGCTTTTCAACTCTGACACAAATTTCTGGATGTCCTGTGACTGAAGGCAACACAAGAATGAAATTCTAACAACATTTTAGCAGATCAGACTCTTCAGGAAACTGGTCAAGAAAGCTCACCAGTTCATAATTCTTCTTCTGATACTCCTGTTTTATTCCTTCCATTTTCCTCAGTTCAGATAGAGTCTCCTGGAAATTGTTGAGAGTAACAAAACTTCAGGAATTTTTCAGGCTGACTGGCTGTTACATGGGAATTATTTCACAGATGTCCGTACATTGTGTCTTTATCTCTTGTCCTATGAGACTAAAATTAAGAGAACCCATGCCCCACCAGGAAAAGGGAAACAAGCAGGTGGCAGAGTTGCAAAGGAGTCTAGATTCTCATTTAGGATCAGATACCAGTTGAACTGTTAAATTCTACGGCTATAAAGGACGGAAAGGGACTAATCATTACACAAAAAACATTTGGCCCAATCAATAATTAAATAGATTGTATCTACAAAATTTTTATAATGGAGGACAAATGCTACTATAAAAATCTAATGGGGAGATGAGACACTATGGCATCATATTTAATATGGGGGGGAGGGATGACAGGAGAAGCCACACAATTACTGTAGCTGCTATCGATCTATTAATCTTCTGTTCAGAATTTGAGTCCAGAGTTAGTTTTATTTTCAAGCCTAGCTCCACTGCAAAGGATCAACAGCAGTCCTACTCAGTAGGACAAAAAAGGGAGTTCTCAAATAGGATATCTGGCTTTATGGAAAAATATGTGTGTACCTTTACTCTTTCTGTGTTAGCTTTACAGGCCAGGCATTGTCTGACTTGAGCTCTTTGGCTTTTTAGCTCTTCCCTGTAGCTGGACAAAGACTTTTCCAACTCTCTTACTTTCTGCCACAGCTCCCTGTTAGCATAGAAAACTTCAGCCAATTTTGATGAGGATTGTTCAAGGGATTTCTTTACCTAGAGGAAAGAAGAAAAAGTGAGTTCACATTAACTGTAACAATTAGTTCATTCTATACAACAATTAATAAGCAGCACATCCAATTGATTTGCTGTATCTGAAGTATGCTACAGCATCTGGTGTTTTGACTTTTCTTTAATACCCTTCTAACAAAGGGAAAAAAGTGAATGCTGGGATCTGAGTAATACTAAGGTTATGCTGAGCTTTATGATCCAGCCCCCAAGAAACAGAGCAGATTTCCAAACCAGTATTTTATCCCTGGAGATTGCTATACAATCCCAGATAATCCTTTTGAAGTCACTGGAATGACTGATACCAATGTCAAGATCTTACGGACAATGAGGTATATAGTCTTGGGGATATAGAGCCGTACTTGAAAAAGTTAGAGAGCAGAGATTTCAACTATGCATGGCCACCAAAATGTCTGTCTACCACATGACAAAATTGTTTGTTGTATATAAGTGATGGACAACTCCATGATGAATGGAAAAGGAGATAAATATTTGTCATGAGCTGCTCTTGTTCTGTTAGAAAATTGTAAAGCAAATCTCTTTCTCTGGAAGTCATTTACTAAAATCTTTTCATTCTATCCCCTCTCACCTCAGCAGATTCTTGACAGGCAGATTTCCTAGAAGCCCCTTGTTCAGTTTGAAACTGCTTCCTCAAAGACTCTAAGTGTTCAGCATACATCTTTTCCTGAGTCTTGGCTTTTTCCATTAACTGTTCCCTTTAAAGAGAAGAAACAAATTCAGTTGTTCACGTTTATATTTAATATGCTTTATTTTTTAAACACTAGGAAAGACAATTCCATTGTAAATACTTTTGTCTTGGATATACTCTCTGCACAACTACTGTTTAAAGATTGGAATGTGTTTTCTAATATTTCATATTCCATTTATTTAAAAGGAGGTTCAAAATAGCTATACAAGGTCAATAGACTTTTTGGAAAAAACACTTTAGGACAACTTGCTTTCCTTCAGAAAATTGAATGGCTAAGCCTGTTTAGACTAAGGATAATGAGGAGATCCAGACTGCACCTACACTTAGGTTTGAGGTTTTACTTGCTACCCTTCAGTTTTAGGTGGGGAATTTAAACAGCTATCCTGTACTCTCCTTGCCATAGCTACTGCAGGCCGCTTCAAAGTGGAAGTGGTATCTGCTGTCCTCATGGAAAAGCTGTTTGTAGAAGTGCCATAATGACCCTGGGTAAGCAGTTCCTCAGGACAGCAGAGTAGGTTGAAGAGTCATTATGGGAACGAGTGAAAAAGCCTATTTCTATAGCTCTGCATGAATCTATCTTTATCATACTGCTGGCTCAGCATACAGTCAGTGCTGATATTGATAGCTGAGTAAAGCAATAAAGCTCTGATGTTAGCGCGAAGAAATATTTCTCCTCAAGTGTAGTATCACGGATCTGGTCTTACCTGCAGACCATCAGCTGTTGATGCTCAGTTTCTTTCCTTTTCAGTTCATATTGAGTTTGGATCAGCTTGCTCTGCATGGTATTATTGATCTGCAGAACTTCTTCCAAACAAAGAACAAGTTTCTTGTCTGTTCTGGCGCTTTCTAGTGCCTTACAAAGTGGTTCCACCTGTGCGGTAACAACAAGCCAAATTTATACTTACCCAAATGAAAAGCTTAGAATCCTTCCCAGTCAGTATCAACTTACAGGAAGTAACAGTGTGTTCACCAACTGTCTGATTACAAATGTCCTAAGCACAGGCATCTAGATGGGAACCCTTACAATGCCAATCTGCTGACTGGCTTAGTCAGAAGGATCAGAACAACTTGTCATATAGCCATGACTCTCTTGGGAAAAAACCCAACAAAACAAACCATTCTTTGTCAATAGTGAGTTTGGGTTGTGAAGTAATACTTTTGACATTAAGTATGAGGAAAGATGAAAGCAATTCCCTGCACTCTTTTCCCCTCCATTCTAATAAGTAAAAAATAAAGGCTATATAAACTTCTGAAATCTCTGTTCATATTATGTATCCAGCTGCAGACTGTAAAACCTTTACCTGTGCCAAGAAATTTTTCTTTAGAGAGGAGATGCTTGCCTTCTTCAACACTTGGATAACAATTTTCCTGCTCCGCAGCCAAAAGTTGATAGAATATTTTTGCCTCGCTTCACATGAATGTGTTGCACCATATTGTATTCAGAAAAAGAAAAGGTACTTGGCTCAACAACAAAAACGCAGTGGTGGCTGTTAATATGGAAAAATGCGGTCTCTACCTGGCTGCTGTGCTGCCTTCCCATGGCAACCAGTTTGGCTTGGCAATGTTCCAGTTCTGTTTCTAACCTCCGTATTTTCTGTTGAGTCTGGCCTCTGAAAATGGAAATCGGATTAAAAAAATCATGCATTAAGTCAATTTGTGCACATCTCTGAAGTGGTGACCATCTCACCGTTTGGTTCTCTAGCTTAACCATATTAAATTTTGCCTGTCTTTGAAGTTAATTTTTTTTTTACCTACTTTCCACAAGATGCACAAGGCATGCCAAGCTTATAGAGTTAGCTCCAAGCACTTGGTATGCTTCGTTCATTAGCACTAAGTACATTTCAGTGTTGCAGGAAAGGATGTAGCAAACTTTTCAAACAAACTTGTCCTATAGCTTCTTAGCCAGAACCATGGGGAAGATGTCGCTCTTCATCTGCATGTCTTCACCATGCTGCTGACAGACCACAGAAACAGTATCAGTTTCACTTACTTGTCTTTTCTGAGGTTGCTGATTTCAGAGTTCTTGTGTCCCAGCTCAGTTTGTACCACATCCAGAGCTGCTTGCATCTTGTTATTAGAAGCTAACATGAGCTCCAGCATGGCTGCCATCTTGCTGTTATCATCCTTTGCTGCATCCAGCTGGTGCTGCAGGTTTGCCATCTGCAGTACAAGAAATCATTAGGGAAAGGAGCAGGAAAATCAGTCATCTATTAGAGTTTTGTTAAAGAATTCTCTTATAAGTAACTTGCATGCTTGCAGTATCTATATAATTTCTTCTCTTGAGCCTGCAGCTGACCTAGCATTATGATCAGGAGACTTCTGTTGCCAAGACCTTGCTGGGGAATTTTTTCTTTTTGGTGCCATTCCTACCACAAAATGTATTACAGGATTGCTTTGGCATCTGAGAAGCAAGGGGAATCTGTAAAGAGCATTTACTGTTACGAGTTCATTCTTGCTTGTGAACAGAAGTCTCAATGCAGTTACTTGAACTTACAGCTTAGAACAGCAAACTCATGACAGCAGAGTCCACTGCAGTTGTTTACGTAGAACCTGCCCAGGATAACACACCTCTTCTCTGTAATTCTGTCTATTAAGATAGACTGAAGCAGAATAACTATTTGCCTCCTAGCAATATAGCTAGACACGTATTATCTGCAACTATTACTGGGAAATAATAGGAAATTCTGAGAACTATATAATTCTGTACACAGTGTGTTTTCTAGCCTGAATACATGCAACAAACTTGCATGAAAACCATCTCTGTTCAGCTGAGCTGCCACAGTTCTCACGTTTGTTTTGATGAAACCAGGTTCTGTTTCCAGCTGCAGACTGAAATGCTACAGTTAACATTAAACATATACTCCATTCTTCAGGATAAAGTGTGCTGAATCTGATTTCTAATGGCTATGTACTTAGTCTGACCCTAATACTGAGGCGAAAGAAGTTCTCAAAGTTCCGTTTCACCTGAGTGTATTTGGTCTCTATGCAATGCACTTGCAAAGTCTACTATTATCTAAACATGCATTTACAGCTCTTCCTCTAGCTTCCGCACTTCAGTCTTAAGAAAAGAGATATGACAAAATAGCTCAGCTTTCTTTTAGTGCAGAAACGGAAAAGCATTATCTTCTCTGGAACACAGAAGCAGAGTGATGTAACAACGTCTCTCTGTCCAGAGCAATTTTTTTCTTTTCAGAGGCCCACAGTAGGAGAAGCAGCAAGTAAATCACTTCTAACTTTTCCTTCCATAGAAATAGTCTAAAAGATTAGAATTCACTTTGTTTTAATTTAAGTATGATGTCTTTGTCACTTCCTTCTGTCACTACCACCAGACCTAGGACTATTGTGTAAATGTAGCTTTCTTGCTCTCTAATAATCACTACATATTCTGTGCTGTTTTTAAAAGAAACTCAGGAATCTTTGTGCCACTGTCCCAAATTCTATGACGTAGGTCACGCTGAACTAAAAGCTTTACTTTCAGCACCTCATTTACTGTCTCACTAACTTCTGCTTAAGAAAGCTTACTTATGTTGTTTATTTTTGCTTACCACCATGGTTTGCCTCACTGCGTATTAATGTGGGTTTTTTTCTTTCCATGTTTCTAATCTTTCAACCAATTTTCTACCTGTGTACTTTGTTTTAATGCCCCCTGGTGGTTCTTAACCATTCTACCATTTTCACACATTCAGCAACTTAATTATCAGAAATCCTAGAGATGCTACATCAATAGCATCTTGTCACCCAAAGGCAGTATGAGTAGGATTGAAGATGATTTTGATACAGCGCTCTCTTAATATATGTGCTTGACACTACACAAATAAATTAGAGAAGATAAATAAGCCTTTCCCTCCAAATTAAGTACTGAAGAGCTACGGTTAAGTAACCTTATCTTAGATGAGCATAAAAAATGAGTTTCCCTTTGGAGCTGACAAGTAGGATGCAGAGAGGTACCTGAAGCTTTCCTTTGTCACAGGCCAGTCTATTCTTGCGGTCAGTCAGGTCTGCCAGCACCTGTTGCATCTGCTGCTGGGCATACTGAGGATAACAGAGCAGACGTCACCATTCCATAGGAAAAACAAGGCAACAGGCAACAAAAAAGGTGCTCAGTGTCCTGTTTCTCCCTGAGTATTTTGACTTTCCACTGTTGCTTCAGGTAATTTTTTCAATTAAACAGATTTAAAAAAAAAAAAAATTTAAATGGCATAAATTCCTCCAAGACAGTTTATCTCTAGAAAAGCTTCTCAAATTGGTACAACCTTCCAGATGGCCACAAGAAGGCCCACTGTCCTAGAAGCACAGGCAACAAAAAAAGGAGAAATAAAAGAAACTTTTGACAACAGGGAACAGAGAAGCAGAAGTAACTAGAAGAATGAGAAGGCATGGACAGAATTAAAATAACTAAGTAAAGAATACCAAAAAAATTAAAAATCAGGCAACTTTTTAAGGTTCTGAATTCTCTGTTGATTCATATTCTTTAACTGATGACTGCCAAAGGAGTTCTGTGTTAAACAGAAAAAAGATATACATATGTTATAGACTAACTACTGTAGAAACGTAACTTTGATTATCAAATAACAAACATTCAAAAGGTGTTTCAGTGAATTCTTCTTCAGCTTCATGATGTTAGGACCTTATCAGCAGCTAAGTGTTTCTGAGGATCTCCAATGTATACAACTGGTCATTACATCCACCATTAAAAAAAAACCAAACCCAAAGGTAACACAGCATTACTAAGCTTTTACTCAACTTTTCTGGAACCAGTCAAGTATCCTGATCCAGGTGACTGACAGTAGTGAGAAATAATGGAATGGAAACAAGTTAAAAGCAGGAATGAGGTCCCAAGTGCAAACTTGTCCACAAAGGGCATAAAACTGTTGTTAATACCTTCCCTATGTACACAAGCTGAATACCTATGTACAGATATATAAGCTGTATACCTGTACTAGAAAATGGAATGGAGTAATAGGATTTTAATGACATACTTAAATGTCCAGTACCTGAAGCTCTATATAGTCCTCTTAGCTCATCCCACACAGACATCTAAAAAAGACGGAGTAACATTTGAGATATCCTTTTGTTTTCATTTTTTCCCCTTTTTGATTCCTTAATTTGATCACTCACTCTCCAAACAATGCAGATTACTTCAAAGAGCACCTTGATTCCTGCTACAGTTACTTATCAGTCAGGTCATCAATTATCTACTTTATTAGTGGCTTACCTGCTCATGTGCCAGCACAGCCAAGTGATCCACCAGCTTCTTGTTCTCTTCCTCCAGTGTTTGCAAAGTGAATTTCATTGAAACCATTTCTAGCTATGAACAAGAAAATCCAACTCTAATTGTACCACTTCAAGATTTCCACAGTCACAATATATGAATATCACAAAACCTCAGCACTACATGTGGATTAGATACAGTCTCTCCTGTTTCAGAGCGCCCTCCTGCAACAGTGAAAGAAACTCCACCAATCATGCTGACTTCAGTCATAACACTAAGGAATTTCTCATTTATACCACAAGCGACCTTTCCTCTTCCAGGCTACGCATATGCAAGGAAGGCAAAATAGCTAGGAGAAGCTGAAAATTATTTGTCATTTGCCATAGTAGCATAACAAACTTATTACTACAAACAGGGCCTTGTGTAGGTTGCTGTAGGATATGTGTCTTGACACATAGACAAGAAAAGCATCAAACAGCAAAGTAAGCAATATGACTATGGTAAGTATCACTTTATTTAGAAATAATTTAGTTGAGAGAGAGTAAACAAAATGAAAGGAAAACTTAGAGAAAGACAGCCCTGAATTTAAACAACAGCCATATATATTGCAAGATACCTCATTCTCTGTTTTTTCTACTTCCAATTTGTTCCTTTCCTGTATTATTTCCTTTGCTGTTGTCCTTATCTGTCAAAAGAAACATGAAATCATTGTCACCTAAAAACGTCCAGACTTATAGAAACATTACACATCTTCAGAACAGTTGATCTGAAGATTGCAAGTCAACTCTGGAATTCAGAAATAACATCTGCAGAGCTGTCCTGTCCTCTCTCCCTTTTCATGCTTGAGAAAGGAGACATTACAAGTCAAAATACAAGCACAGTAGGAAAGGGGAGAGTGTGTCACACTTGCCACTGCAATAGCAAAAAATAATCATTCTGAAAGCAAAACTGGTGTGTAAATAAGAACTCCTGTGACATGGGTCCTAAAGCAGCCTTCAAGAATACAGCTTTAAACCAGTAAGTTTTCTGTACCTCCTGCTGAAGATCTTCCTTTTCTGCTAGCAGAGATCCTTTCTCTTGTAAAGCTGTCTCAAGTTCACCTTGCAGTCTAGCAACAGTACATTCCAAAAGCTGTCTCTGTGTGGTTGCTGCCTCCTCAGCAAGGCTTGCTTTCTGCCTGTATTTGCCATGCTCTGTATGCAAGGCCTCCCTAAAGAAAGACAAAATAGCCAAGCTGAAGTTCTAGCACAACAGAAGGACAGAAGATGGCCTCCATATTAAATACCAAACTAGCCCTTCTGTGTGAATAAGTAACAAGTGCTACAGAAGCAGAATACAAGGTGGTGAGAATGCAACGGAGGAAGGGGAGACAGAGGCTGCAGATGAGAAACCTCCTCACAGCTCTCTTTGAAGCTGAGCCCTCTCATGCTGCGCACTCTGCAGCTCTCCGATAATGTTGGCATGGGCAGCGTTCAGAAGCGAGTCTTGCTCTTGCAGCTTACGAGTCTTTTCTTGTTCTGCCTAAAGGGGAAAAATTACCCAGGCAATAACAGTAACATCAGAATGATGAGGGATGAGTAATTAATTTACAAAGCTGTTAATTTGTCATCCAGCTCCTGCATCATCCCTATAGTTCTGCATATTGTGGTGTGCAGATTCTTGAATAGGGTGTCAAAGCTGAGCTCACCTTACCTTCTTTTATATTTAATCTCAGATCTTTATTACTTCCACTCAGCTTCTGCATTTACAGTATTTACAATGCCCATTAATTCCTACATTCCTCTTTCTCAGTGGTTGTTACAGGATGTTTCTATAAAAAGCATTATTTACACTCTTTCCTCATAACATATGACTTATCTATAAACAGTATTATTTACACTCTTTCCTCATAATGTATGACTTTTTTCTGTACTGAAAATAAATCTTTGCCAAAGAAGGACACTAACACTTGTTTATCACTACCTTTATAGTAGTGATAGTTCCATTGCTATATGTATTTTATTGTATTCCCACAGATTATCAGTATTAGGAATTAGTCTGTTGTCTAATGTCTGAGCTGCAGACAACTTTCTTGGACTGTAATGGTAGGCTACGTACCTTAAGCATGGTCTGATGATCTGAAATGAGTTTAGCATTCTCCATGGCAACACTTTGGAGTGTGGTGCTGAGCTCTGAGCATTGCTGGCTTAGGTGGTCATTAAGGACCTGGTTAGATAGAAGGAGGAGGAGGATGACAAACATGTTTTCAGGGTTTGGGTTTTGTTTGTTGGGTTTTTTTCCTGCATAATAGGCTGTCAGAAACTTTTTAAAAATCTCTTGCAGATGTAGAAAAATCTATTTTAGGTAGAAAGTGTCAAAAAAAAATTGTTCAGGCAGTCCCAATTCATGGTAGACTTATTCCAACGTGTTAAAAGTTTACAATATGGGAAAAAGAGAACATAGTTTAAACTACCAATCAAGCATAATAGTTCTGAAGTCCAGAAAAAAAGTAATGTTTCTATGGCAAAGGCGGCAAAAATTGAGAACAGACCCCTACTAATTTCATAGTCAAAATATTGTAGATAACCAAAGAAAAATGGAACTTTTCTTTGAAAGACATCATATCCCATTACCAGTGATCACCATCCAATAAACAAGTAACTGTTGGGGAAGATAGGAAAAACAGGAAATTTTTTTCTAAAATATATTCTAAAAAGAGGGAAAGTAGAATAAATAAAATTTTTTAGTATGTCCTGAGGTCAATCTTTTGTCCAAAAGGCAGAGAAAATTTTAGCCAAGCAGGTACTCCATATTTGACTCTATTAATAGAAAAATATTCATGCAGAATCTAATGTACTACTTCAAGGTTAGATAGAAGAGGGAGCAGCAGTAATTCTGCATGCCCTGGCCCCTGAAGAAGACATTTTCAAAAAAGCCGATTCAAAATTAGTATTGGGAAAAAAACTTTCCAGCCTTAAGGCTGGGAAATCTGGAACAGTTACCAAGGCTAGTGACTGAATTCCTTCACTGGAAGCTGTTCATTAGCCTGCATTACCTGAGGGCGCTAAACTTTGTCTCCTGACCTGCATTTGAGGCTTCCCAGTAAATGTATAATAATTTCTCACTGTAATGACCTGTTTTGTTATACTTTACTTCCACTTTGAAAACAAGCGTAGCTATTCTCATTACCTGTACTTTCTCTGCTGTTTCTTGCAGGGCTGTCATTTTAGACTGAAGTTGCAGGTTCTCTTTGCGTTGTTTGCTAAGGGATAGCTGTGCATTCTAAGGGGCAATAAAACAGAACGTTCACTGAGAAAAAATGTAAATGTCATTTAGCAAGGCACTTCACAAATATCAAGTCTTTGTTTCATACTTGCCTATTTCCTTTAAGCTATTACATGGCTATGTGATCTTGCAAGAACCAGACATGGCTTCTATAGTACAAGCGTCTTTCCAAAATATACTTTGAAATAATAATCAAAGTGCTACCTGCTTTAACCTAGCTTTAAAAGTTGAGGGTGACTTCATATCCTTCTGAGCTCAAACTTGTTAGTCTCCACTATAATTAATCTCAATACTTCTGAGCTTAAAAGATCTCCCTGCCAGAAGTGGTATAATTCACAATCGAAGGAATCCTCTGCCAGCACTGTGAGACTCCACATCTAAGCTGAACTTTTACCTCCTCTTCACTGAAACTTACTCTTTCAGAGACTTCAGACAGCACACACAGTCCCTTCACAGGCAGTAAGCATACCTCTTCGCCCAGTTAGTACCCAGTTGACCAAGGTTCTGATTTTTCTGTAGTACTAATCACCAATCAATCTGTCTCCTTTTATGCAATATTTGTGCTACCACAAATGTGTTTCCTGATTAGTTCTAACTTTTCAAGGAAGGCATTCATATCACTGTTTTGATATTTCAGTAGAATACGAAAGTTAATCTTTAAAAAAATAAGTAGGGCAACCCCAAACTGGTAAAATAATGAAGAAAGACACTCAATGGTTAGTAGCCTTGGTCACATTTGGCATTTGTACACATAAAAATTCTGCCTCTGCAGTGTGGTACATTTAAAAGGCCCCATATAGGCTGTTCTGATCTTTATTTAGCTATTTTCCTCACCAATACTTGTTTACAACTTACTTTTGCTTCTTCACTAAGCTGGGAAATGATACAGTTCCTGGAGTCTAAAAATAGAAAAGAATGTCAGGACATGCTTTGTTATCTGTTTGGTAATTTTAAAAGGTGATATTTTGATGTTACATTTGAGTTTAGCTAAGTTACTGAGTATGCCACAAACAGGTAAGACTTCTACAAATGTGTTGTTCTTTAACACTTTTCTTGATAATTTCAGTGTTTCAGCAAAATTACTTTTTCAAATTGATTCCATAAATTAATTGTAATTGATTTAATTTTAAAATTAAGCATGCCATCATGCCAATCTCCTACACGTACCACTTCTGTGATTGCTTGTGCAAATCAAATAACCCTAAGTCTCTTATTCAGCTGTCTAGTGTGTAAGCAACTGATTTGTCCTGACTATAACCTACAGTCCACATGCAATTTACAAGTTTTTGTGCATTGACAAAGAACAATAGTTAGATCCCTGCTTAAACCACACAGATCTAAAAGCAGAAGCACTTGTGTTGGAATTTGAATCAACCTGCCTATAATAGCTAGCCTCTTATTCTGCTTTGCTGTATAACATACTGGGGGAAAAAAAGGAAGACAACAAGAGATAATTCAGCATGAGCAGGGTAGGCAGGGAAATCTAGCTAAAATATTACAACATCCATGGTATCATCAAAGGATCACTCAAAAGTTTCTTCAATTAACAAAGGGAAAAAGCCTTGATCAGCAGGATACAGAAGTAAAGAAACTTTGTACATTTCATATAAATTCGTCATTTGCATATGGATTTGTTCTGAAGGAAAGAATTATTCTGCCATCATTTTCCCCCATTCAGCCAACTCTGCCACAACACAACAAGTTTCTCTCCTCTTGCCATGCCTTATGCAGAAATGCTGACTGCCTTTTGTGAGCTACACGTGTAATTATCACGTGTGACTCACAGAATAACAAAACGTATGGGAAACAGGAACATTTCTGTAAAAGAAATAGCTAGAAATCTGAAATGGGTCCTGAGGGAAGGATCACAAGAACAATAATTATGCTAGGATTTAGGTGTGGTTACTCTGAGTTATTTGGGAATAAGGAACAGACTTTAGGTTAGGAACATTTACCTTTAATTTTGACAACACGGAGCTTCCCCCTACCCTAGAGTGCATTAAATGCCACTTAGCTCCCTTATAAGCAGCTACTTTCACATCAATAGACTGGGAATCTAAATGAGATCAACTAGAGGCTTATCTAAGATGCTTGTCCTTATACTCATGTTTAATAGAGCACATTTTTTTAATCAGCTACAAAAGACTCAGTAGCAATGGGCATTCTACTTGCCCATCAGTTGGGGAATCATGCGTTAATGGTGACTTGCCAGATGAAGTCACCTCTGAAAAGAATTTATGCTGATGGAATCTCTTCATATTACTGTTGTGTATTCATTACTCTGATTACCACTGTTGTCAGTGTCCTCTAGGTTAGAAGAGGCTTTAGAAACATCACATGCAAATTAAAGGACTTTTAATATTTCATCATCTCTTAAGCTGCCCTCCATTCCTGTTGACTGATACCCACAGGTCTTGTTTCTTCTCACTGTGGAAGCAAGGAGAGAAGGGCTAAAAAGATATGACAAGAACCCACTGTCATACCCAGCTCAGCTTTCAGCTGTTTGCACTGGTGCTCCAGTTGGGCAGTTCTTTTTTCCTCCTCTTGAAGCCTCACTTGGGCTAGCTGGACATCTTTACGCAACTCCTGGCAGTCTTGCTGTAATATCTGTACCTGCAATGATATTACAGATTATTTTTTAAGATGCAGAATTCAGTCAGGCAAACCTATGCAAATTTCAGAGCCTGAAAAGTTGATCTAACTGGAAAAGATATAGCCTCATCAGCTTCTCCTCTCTTTTTGCTTGTCCCAATCTTACGCAAAAAACTTTTATGGCAAGCAATTCCATTTCTATATGCAATGCAAAGTGTTTTAACTGGTTTCTAGGAACAACATCCAAGTTCTTGCTCCTCCTCCCAGCTGAGAAAATGATAACAGATACAAAGGATGACTGAAAGTTTCTCAAACCTGCTTCCTTTCTGCTTCTACCGTTGTTTCCACGTCCTGTACATGATGCATCACAGTCGCTTGGGATTCCTCCAAAGACTCCCGCAGGCTGATCTCCTGGGACAGCTGTTCTGTTAGCTATTAAAAATAAACACTTTCTGACCCAGGTCTAATTAAGTATATTGAACAAACACTTCGAGATCATTTATGAAAGATGTTCCATCTGGGTATTTTAGACTGGATATTGAGAAAATTTTTTTCACTGAAAGTGTTATCAATCAATCGTTGGAACAGGCTGCCCAGGGAAATGGTTGAGTCACCATCCCTGGAGGTATTTAAGAGACCTGTAGATTTGGTGCTTAGGGACATGGTTTAGTGGTGGACTTGGCAGTGTTAGGTTAATGGTTGGACTTGATCTTAAAGGTCTTTTCCAACCAAAATGATTCTATTATTCTGTTTAGTTATGAGCATGGCTGGCAGGTTCCTTTGTATTGTGTACATTCCAAAATTGCACCAAGAGTATTATTTAAGGATCATCATCTTCAAATATTTAAATAATACATGGCAAATTCAGTCTCCTACTAAGGCCCTTGCTCTTGTACTTACCTCCTGAAGTCTACAGTTAATTTTCTGGTTTGTGTTCCTCAGTTCTTCAGCTGCAATCACTACATCCATCTAAAGATGAAAGGAACAGATATTTTTATTTTTTCATGTTCATAACTATTGCAAAAGCAACAGGTATTATAAAATGTAACTGCCATGCTAACACCTAGAACTTGATTTCTATCTCCAGTCTGACTTGCTCTGTTCTGAAGCACTGCATATAAGAGTGCAAGCACTAAGAAGCAACGCATTCTTTAATACAATTAATGAGGCTGAGTGACATACTCCATTGAAGGTCTCTTCAGTGAAGATAGTAATAGAAGTGTAAGACTAAAATACCAGAGAAATCTAAGTTCCTGGAAAAAGAGAAAAGCTATTGAGAACTCTACCCACAAAAGCTAGGATGAACTTAAGTCAGGAAGATGAGAGAATTACAAATCTGAAATATTTTTATTCTTGATTTGCTATGTAATTTTTTTTAATTGATGGAAGTACACATTCTCATTATCAAAAGTGTTTGCTCTTACTGCCAACAACATATCATAAACTCCTTTTTCCAGCTGAGTATACTTTCTGTTTAACTATGTCAGAGATGAAAGTACTTAAAAACAAGTCTGTTAATACTTGAAACTATAAGATCATAATTTTTCGTACCTTGGATGCAGTTGTAATCTCCAGAGCAGTACTCAGTCTCTGAACTTCTTCTCTTGCCTTTTCTTCAGCCTCTTTCATATCACTTAAGTGCTGGCGCAACTTCATTGCTTCTTGCTGTACCATCTTCATTTCTTGCAAATGCTCTTCATGGATTGCATTCAGGCGCTGCTCCAACTGGGCTGCCACAGGGAAAAGGCAAAGAACTTTCACTGACAGAAAAAGCATATGGAGGGACAGTGAAGAACAAAGTGGTAAAAAAAACCCCTTTTTACTACCTGCATGCTTTGGATTCAGTTCCTTTTCTGTCTGCAGCCGGAAGATGTTTAATTTCAGTGTCTGTACAACACTCTCTAACCGACACATTCGATTCACCAGTGTTTCACAGTTTTTCCACAGTGTATTATCTCCCACAAATGCTACTCTGGCCTGCACAGGGCTAATGGCTGGGTGGCTAGCAGGTGTTTCTGAGGTCTGTGAGTGGAAACGATCGAGGCTGAAAAGGAGAAAAGACTGACCTACTCTGTGTATGCATACCTACCTGACATTGCACGTATGCATTACAGATACAATTGGATTAGAAATCATGTTTCGTAGAGCTGGAAGGTTTCCTGCGACCCCAGGTTGCTGTAGCCCTTTCCTGCTGACTCTGCCAGTACCAGCTCCCTCACGGAGAGAAGCACAAAGCATGGCAAATGGGTGCAAAGAGGAACAAGATGAGGAAAACCAAGAAAAGTGCAAGCTCTCAAAGAAGGAAAGAGCTTACCCCTGCTTTCTCCCTACCTCTGTCCATCGACACCGAGCGCCTCCAGGTCTTGCACCAGTGCGCTGGTTTGCTCTTCCACCACCCTCATCCTCAGGTGGAGCACCATGAAGGCCTCGGGCGCGGTCGCCCTGACGCTCGTGGGGATGACGGTTGGCCTGGCCATTGCCGCTCCGGCGGCCGCCCTCCCCCGCCCTGCGGGGACCCACACCACAGCCATGGCTGAGGCACCCTCCACACGGCGGCCGCCCCGGTCTTAGGGCACCCCGCCCGCCCGCCGGCCTCCCCCTACCCGCACCCCGGCCCGGCCTGGCCCGCCGCTCTCCCTCGCTCCCTCCACAGCCCCAGCCGCCCCCCACCATCGCCCTCCGTCCCCTTCAAACCCACCCGCTGCTCACGCAACGGATCTCGCATGCGCGCCCAGATCTGCAGCGGCCGTCCAGAACCTGGGACAAGGCACCCCGGGAGCGCATGCGCGACAGGCTGGTCGCCAGGGCATGCTGGGAGTTGTAGTCCCCCCTTTCCGCGGGACGGCGGTTTCAGTGAAGTGCGTGAGGTGGCGATGCCTACGGCGAGCGGCTGTCCCGGGGGTCCGGCCTCACCCTCCGGTGTCAGGGTGCGCCCGAGCCTCTGCTGGTGAGCGAGGTCCTGGGATTTGCACAGGAGATTCCGCTGCTTCTCTCTTCCTTCCTCCTGCTCCGCCGCACAGCTCGCGCCCCGCCTCACACCTCCGCAGCGCCGGCAGCCGCCGGCTTGCCGACTCTCCCCATCACGCACGGACCGGCCGCGGGGCCCTCACCTACTGCGCCGCTCTCCTCCTCTCGCCTCTTCACGCCGCGGCGAGAGATGGCAAAGGTGCTGCCCCTGGGCAGCGGAGAGGCGGGTTTCGCCCTCCGGCCGAGCTCTGAGGAGATGCCGAGGAGAGGGGCGCGCAGCCGGGCGCGCTTCTCTCTCAGAGCGGCACGGACTGAGCTGTACGGCGGCTGTAACGTAAATGTCTGTGAAGCACTTCAGCAGGGCTACGGGAATTAGCTGTTACTCTCTTCTGATGCTTAGATAGCCCTCACAGCGAAGCGTGTCTGAAATATTTTAGCGTTTGAAGGGGTTTAAAATCACCGTGAAGGGTATGTAGGCTCAAACCTCCATCGGAAGGATGCTCTGCCAGAGCATGCTAACCTGTAGGCAAATAGTTATTTTTATACATGATCAATTTACTACATATCAAATGACGAGTTCCCTTTGGGCCCTAAGCAAGCATAGTAATTTATATTTAACGGGCATGCAGGCATTTGATACAGATCAGCAATCTTACTGAGTTACGCTGTCTCTACTGTGCATCTGAGGTCCCAGACTTTTCAAAATGTACCACTTTGGTCTACTGAGTTTTATTTTTATGCAGAGAGGGAAACTGACTTTGTAGCTTCCTGGTTAGAACATACAGCTGTGAGACTGGAAATTTGGTGTCTGAAGCAGGCATCAAATAACAGTGCTGCAACCATTAATTATTAGATATTCTGGGGACTCAAACAAAGGTGTTTAAGATACCCATACTGGAGATTTAGAATCTCCTTTTTACTTTTGGCAGCTCATCTGGCTTCTGAGAAACATCTGACTTGACTCTTCCCATTCATTCCACAGGGAACACGAGCACCTAATTCCCAGCTGAGGATCACACAGGACCAGGCATCACTCAGCGTGCAGTGTGACAACATCTAAATACCTTTCAACGACCTATCACTTGGGCTTAGCTTTACCTGAAGCTTCCAATATGTCAAGGTAATACTGTTGAGGTAATATGTGTTCAGGTTGAACTGTTTTGTAGGGCATGTTGAGATCCTATTATTAAATATATACCTGGAAGTGAAAAGGAGATTTTTTAAAAATTTGAAATCTCTCTGTAGATGGCAGCAGAGAGGAACTATATTTATTGGAACATCTGAACATGGTAACTACGCATTTTATAATTTGTACAACTGCAGCTGGTGACTATCCATTAACGCTGAAAATTTTGCATTCTGTTGATGACTATAATTGTCTCGATTTAAGTATCTTTTGGCATGACTTTTATTTTGGAGGAAGAGTTGCAGCTTTTCTGAGGAAAGAGAGTGACATCGCAGACAGGCCAACACTGCCTTTGATCAGTAATATGTATGTAATAAAAAGATCCTCAGCCATTGCTCTACTTGAGAATTTGCTCCAGGAAGCCTTTGCCTGGGGGATGTTGTCAGGAGGCTTGTGAAGAAATCTGGGATATGAGCAAATATAAAGATCACTAGGGAAAAAGGAGATGAAAATGATCATTAAAAATGATAAACTAAGTAATTCTTAAGCTTTTAACCTAAGGAACAGATGCATAAATAGCACAGTATATTAAAAGTAACTTTTTTAATTGTATAGTTTCTCAATAACTACTAGGGTTGTACTTAGCCTGTTCTTTAACCAGAGGATATTGATACAATGGCAATGTAGGGATGCCTAGTTTATGCAGTAAAGTAGCATGTATAGGAAGTGAGAACATAAAACAGCAACTGACATGTAGGTCAAATGGAAACTATATTTCAGCGATCCTTTCATGAGCTGAGGTAGGGTAAAAATATTTGACAGAAAGTTAGTTAATTCTGAAGGCACTGTATAAATTTTGAAACAAACAGATCAAACACTATTCTTAATTTAGTTTGCATTAAAAGAACCGATTGATCTGAGCTTTTTTATCCACGTTTGTTATTTTACTTTCAGAAGTTGGTGTATAGTTCAATAAAAGTAACTCCATATAAAAAATGTAGGAGTAAAATGTATACATCAAACTGTCTGTAGTATGTTTTCCATGGGAAACTTTTAAGAAAACAACTGTGATCAAAGAACTGAGTGTTGAAAGCTACGGTTAAACAATTTGATGTCCTTTTCTGCTCCAAATACCTCGCCCAACTGTTTCATAGGAGTCTTCAAAAAACCTAAAAATGGTATTTTCTTTTACTTTTAATATAATTTATCTGGAGATACGGCAGGCAAGTGCAACCTACTTTTTTCTTCAAATCAGTATCATTTCCTCCATGATTTGCCACCTACATAGGTGCCTGGTGGAATCATCATTGCTGCACAAAGTTCCGAACTAAAATGAGATAGAAGAATGTTATAGTTTGTGGTTAAGAACACAGATTGTTTCTTACCAAAGCACCTGTGCTTTGTGTGATGTGTACAGCAGCTCACATATCTCAGGAAAACTTTCATGTAAATGATATATATATTAAAAAATCAGATAATTCATATAATGTTTTTATTATTTCAGCACTTTTATGGCTCCAATTTATTTTTGTATATTGTGTCATTTTGGATTCCTTGCACGGTATCCCGCTTTAGCAGGGGGTTTGGACTAGATTATCTCCAGAGGTCCATTCCATTCTGTGATTCTGTCATTCTGTATGAGAGAATGCTATAGCAGTAGGTGGAACTTGCAAGTCTGAATTGAGAGGTGGATTAAACCAAAACTGCTCAATGGGATCTGTTTGTGCATCCAGGTTAGCATTTTGCCAAGGTGCTTTGTAGGAGTAAGAGCCTCAACTTTGTTCTATCACTGCTGTAAGTCTGCTTTCCTCAAGTATCGCTTTGACTAGTTTGTCCCCTTCTTCTAAACTGCCCTTTATTGCATCAGATACAAGCTGTAGAAATCATTAGCTGAAAGTTTCTTCTTCAGAACCCTTGATTTTTCTTCATCCTGCCTGGTGTGTTTTACCATTAATGAGATACCAGCTCCTGAGTTTGCTTGGGCCATGCTGCCAGACTCCAACATGCTTTAATTTAATTTTCAAACAAGCACATCTGCAGGTTTGGGTTTTCTTTCTTTTTTTTTTTTTTTTTAAATTTTTATTTTAATCAATTGCACACTTAGAAGGGTATCAACATAAATATGCTGAAAGCACTGTTCTTTGATCCATCCTTAAAACACTCCTACACTGTTACATCTGCCAGACTTTGTGAGAATTCAGGTTATCAGTAGATTTCTACCACTGGGATGGTTTACTGGTAATAACTGTATTTTGTGCTGCCCAGCCTGTTTGCGTCCATCTGTTCTTTATAGCAACCTGTCAGATCTTTAGGAAAGCTGGAGACCAGCTTTTGTGTAGGGTATCATGAAAAGCTCATCCCTGGCTTAGTGCTATTAGCTGCTATAGAGTTTTCCAGTAAGTATGTTATTAGATATATTTCACCATTATATAGCATTATAAGCATTCTATATAATATATTTTTCCTCCTTATGCTGCTGGTATTGATAATCCTTATTTTGTACACCAGATAAAGAACGATGTTCTGGTTTTCTTTCTCAATGCTTACCTGCCTCTGACCTGCTGTCCTTTTCCTCTCCTCCCCTTTTTTATAGTTTAACAGCTTTGTCTCAGACAAGGAGGGATAATAGTCAGCAATGCCTGTAGACAATAGCAGAATCCTTAGATATCCAACTCATAAGTGTTTAATCAGTACTGCTGACAGAAATTAATTTTTTTTGCAAGTATGGTATAAGAATGTTCATGCAAACCAGTGGACATAAAGTTAATGTTTCATTGAAGATGCTATTGTATTAAAATGTTATTCAGCAGAAGACCACTTTTGGTTTTGTTTCCTACTTATCTTGTAATTTTTACAGCAGTATAAAATTAATATACAATGCTAATACCCTGCTTTATTTCATATGGTGCAGACCAGTGCAAAAGGAGTATGGATTAGGCTTTCAGGTACCTAAACATAGGAGTCTACTGCCAGTAGGTATTTCAGACCACTGAATATATTCTCACGGGGCTAATGGATGTCATGCAAAATGTAAGGAGGCCCCAAGCCGAGGCCAAGGGAAGCCAGCTGGGATACTTGAGGTTGTCTAAAGTGGCACTAGACACCTTTCTGTAAGCAAACAAATTCCATTTGCAATGTCCAAGAGATAATTTGCATGTGTCATGAGAAAAAGAGACGTGTTGGGTGATTATCAGTGTTTCATTCCTCTTCCTTGAATCATTTTCTTGTTATTAAGATCAGTTTTATGAAACCAGATTTCAGATTGGTATGATTAATTTAAATTTCTTCTGTTTTCCTGTCTGAGGTAGTCTGTAATACAATTGGCATCTTCAGAATGACTGGTGATGATGTCACACTGAGAATTATGAGTTCAAGGACATAGATACTAGGACCAAATAAACAAAACCCATAAGATTTTATGTGAAGACTAATGTCTTTAATAAAGAACATGCAAGGAGATTATTCTGTCTGTATATGTGTGTATATACACATATGCAGAAAATATAGTCATAAATTTGTATCTATCTAAGCTGTTCTTTAACCAAGTCCTCCCACTTTTTGACAGGACACACTAGTTACTAGGTAGTTTTCTTTTCCATCCTATTGCTTTCTCCTATAATACTGAGTCTTTGTGTGCTGTTGAGCACAGACTGAAAGCTTTAAACAAAAAACTCTTGAACTTTGGATGTGTGTAAATACAGATCTGATTAATTCTCAGATGTATTTTATCTTTACAGTAAACCCCAGTACCTATAGTTCATAACACTGCCTGAGACATTTGAAATATAAATACAATGTCTGCAGCTGTAATCTGTTTTTACTCTGTAGGCAAATAAAAAGTCTTTAGGTAAAATGTTGCAAAAATAAGACTCCTGTTTCTCCTGCTTTGGTTCTCCTTTCAATGGCTTACAATTTCAGTGATTAAAAAATGAACATGCTGTATACATCATGGACAATGTTCTGGCTATGAAGGTTCATAATATTCTCTAAAAAGGAGAGGATGCAATACTATTTGTCAGTCTTTTCTGCACAACTTTGTGGACAGAATAAATAACATCCTTCTCAAACTTAATCTTAATTAATATTCCAATAGATAATAATAATATTTATGGTGTGTAAATGCATATATGAGAAGTGTGGAACACTTGTTAAAGAATTGACATTTTATCTATATTCTATTAATTCACTTGAAGAAGGGTCCAATAAGATGGCAATTTATATTGATTCTGAATCAGAACTCTCACTTTTGGAAATCAAAAGCACTAGACCAAGGGCAATCAATATCTAGGAAATGCATCAATTTGCTTTCCAACTCCTCTCTGAGAAGTCTACAAAATATGAGACGGCATCTGCTCCTTTTGGAGTAAGTAAAAGTCCCATTGCTTTAAGTAAAGCATGTTTTTATGCCACTCAGGTTTACTTCAGCAAGTAGTTACTAGCCAAAGTGCAATGATTTATCATTTTTAACTTCTGTGTACAGTACTAGGAAATTAGAAGGACAAGAAATAATGACAACAGCTTGATATCATTCCTGTTTCACTCTGAGATATGGGAGCAGAATCAGCTTCTATCTTAATTAGTTCCTATCAGTTTATTGGACTAGCTCCATATCTTCAGGAGTTTAGCATTAAAAACCTAATGTGGCACTAGACATTCTTTCCTTTTTACCTTTCAGAGACAAATACCCCCTTTTCAGGCACTGAACTAAAAGAATTCAGAATTCAAGTATAATCAAAGTGTCATTGTACCTGACAAGTTAATGCATAAATTTCAACAGATTTAAAGATACCCAAGTCTAAATGACATCTAAACCAGTCAAACACGATAGTCCTATAGTGACAGAAATGTTTGTCATTATTTCAATTGTCACTCTTTGCACCTGTTTCACTGAAACCAAATGAAGTCATACCAGAACATTTGGTACGCTTATATTATAGAACAGTGACCTACACTCCTGCTGAGAAGCAATATTTCATGTAAGCAGAACACAGTGAATTCTGCTACGTGTTTGAATCCATTCTATACAGATTGTCAGTAGTACTCCTACAAACAGTAACATTTCTTATTTACATCTGTGTAATTCAGCAAAGTGTGAAACAATTGCATAAATTTTGTGAAAATGAAAGAAAAATTCTGTTCTTTGTAGAGTTCTGTCTTTTCTCATGCTTTAGGAGCTAGCAGCAGAAATGTTGATTTTTTAATCTAAGAAAAACATTGTAAGAATACAAAAAGATTTATAATAGCTTTTATTGTTTTCCCTATTATGATTTTCTATACATTCTGGCTACTTGGCTGAAAATCTCCAATCCCAATATGTAATATCACAAGTTTCAGTTCTTAAATCAATAGCAATGCTCTTAGTAGTATTTTTCCATATTTTTTAAATTCAAAAATTGAAAGCTGTAAATCCTATTTAAGTGCTTTTTATAAAATAGAATTAAATTCTGTGCAAGGGTTTGCCTCTTGCCTTAATGCCAGTGACACATAAGCTTAACATATCTGCTGGCCTATTTTTGAAGTACAAGAGTCTCTAAGGGTAAGGCACTGACATGATAGAAGAGGTAAATGACTGTTGTGTTTTCAATTTGTTACTGGAAGAATGACTTCTTCAGAACAAGTAAACAACAAAGCAGGAGAACCTCATCAGATAGTAGGATAACTAGTCTCAGATTTAAACCAGCGATGCATAGAAAACAAAGGCATCACACAGGATACATTACATTGTAATTAACATTTTATATTTGAGTTCAGGAATTGTTTATGTAGTCCTTATGAGGAATATTTTCTTTTTGAATATAATAAAAAGTCAGCATATATTTTTGGCAGAGATTTTTTGCCTTATTATATACTAAACCTGCATTGTGCACTCTTTGAAGTGCTGTGCTATTTTTGTGTGACTAACCAGAGACTGCTGCATAGCTTTGGTGAGCATGGCCCAAATCCCTGGAGTTGCAGACTGACACATGCTGTAAATCAGATGCATGCACAAAAGGAGAATACAGCTTGCCTTTTTTTCACTTCAAATTCTTGCGTCCACTTTGTACAGAATTCATTCATCAGTGGGAAGGAAAGTGTCATTTATCTGCTTGAAAGTTATGGTGGTCCTGTGGGGACTGAACCACAGACCTGGTGGATTTGAGCCTGGATTTATGCCAGCAGCAGGGAAAAAGGAGAGGAGCATAATCTACACTGTTAGCATCCATTTTATTCTGGGATCCTTGTGGGTCTAATGGACTACACTGCAGTGCAGTGTGAAATACCAGTTCCACACCAGCGAATCGGGTCTGTTATCTCTTAAAGCAACTTGCGTCAGCTACAGATGTTAATGCAGCAAACACGTTTAGTTATCTTGAGTAGCAAAGTTTACTTTATATTTGAAACTTAATACGGTCAGCAAAATATATCACTCTGCTTATTGTTCTGAACGTCCTGAAGTTAATTAATCTATCTAATCAGTATTCTAATATTAATTGTTTTATTTTTCTCTACTGGCTCTCATTTTTGTTGATGTACTTATGAAAAAGTGATGGTCTGATTAAAAGGCTTAACTGCATTTACAAACAATACAGGGTTTTCTGTACTTCCAATAGTGCAGCATTTAATTATGTTAAAATACAATTACCCTAAATACTACTTTATAAAATACTATTTCTCCCTTCAGACCTTGTTTCCTTAAATGCTGACAGATTTTATGTTCTTAACTCTCTACGTCAAACTGCAGACAACATTCTGGTTCCTGCTCAAAAAAAAAAAAAAAAAGATATTGATGAATAAATACTATTTATTTAAAGAGAACATTAAAATTCTTCTGCTAACATTGACCTTTGACAGCCTGCTCACACCTTATAGAATTTTATGGTTTTCTCCTGATATTTTTTTAAAAATACGGATAAGTACTCTAGCACTGGAGACTTTGTAAGTGACTTTTCTTGCCACTTACAAAGATTTGTGTGATTATGGAAAAAATGCACAATTGCATTCAACAGGGCAGTGTCAGACCATTTAAAAAATATCACAGAACTGGAATATATTTCAGTAACTGATAGGCTGCAGGATGCAATGACCACAGATTCTTACCTGTATGATCAAAATTACTGAATCATAGAAAATATAGGCTGAATGAAATGTTGGCTTTGACTGAAGTCTGTAGCACTTACTAGCTGAGTTTGCTAGGACAGATTTTTTTTGGTCCATTATATTTTGTAATGTACACCAAAAGTGTATAATATGCTGTAATCTCACTATGCATTTTCAAGGTAATCACTATTCTTTATAGAATTTGTGGCCAAAGACAGTGTTCTGATCATTTGCTCTGGTGTCCTGCATAAAGTATCTCAGAAAGGGTTCAGTCATAATTCATTCTTCCTTAGGGCAGAAGGATGGACTAGACCCGTATGAGTAATCCATGGTCCACAGACCCTGGTGGTATCCTAAGCAAGAGATGATGGCATCATCATGTGTAAAGAATTGCAGTTACAAAAAGCAAAATAAAACCTCATACAAATACATTTTTGTGTGAGTCAACAGCTATGTGTCATTGATTTTTGACAGGCAAAGTCAGGAATTAGGTCGTATTGTTATAATTTTTCTAATGAATATTTTATATTAAGATGGCACATATGATAACAATTTAATTTAGTACAACTTCTTTTGCCTTAATGCTAAGTATTTATCACGTGCCTTCCCACCAAAAAAAGCATACAATATTTTCCACAGATATTTTTTCCTGAAGTACTGTCTGGTCCTTGCATTTTAAAAAAGGATTGGAAGCACTGTACTAGATGACCTCTTGCTATTTCTTCCCATCCTTTCCAATAAATTTGAAAAAAATTAGGAATGCTCTGAACATATACACAGTGCAAACAGATTGTGGAAAGAATGTAGCTTCGTACCATAGAAGGGAAAACTAGCACTTGGTGGCCAGGTGCTCACATAATGTCAGATATTTCATATCAATTTATGCTAGTTTAGAATCTGATATCAGAATTCTTGGGTTCCATCTGAGGTACTGTTTTGTGAATAACTCCAGCTAAATCACTTAATATTTCCATTTGTCCTTTGTATGCACCTAGCTAAGAATGTATCTAGCAGTCTCCTACAGTGTCTTATCAGTGTAGAAGGACTATGTTTTGCCAAAGCAAGTGAAGCCTCTTTATTGAGCTATACTGTATGTGTAAAATAATAATGATAAAAACACTTAATACCAGAGCAGGTTTTGTTGAGCCGCTCTGTTAAGGTAATATAGTTCGCATTAATCTGTCAAATCAAGAAATAGCGTCTTCCCTGATCAGACTTTAATGGAGGTCATTGGGAAAGGTCATGGAAGTAGAATAGCCATCATTTGCAATGCACCAGCATTATTCTGTAAACTATGTGAACACCTAAATGCTGTAAATATACTTTTTTGTGTAGTGCTGATAGTAAATTCATAGTTGAAGTTGGTTTTAAGTAGTATTCTTCATTCCCACATTACACTTGCTTTGGTAGAAGTTACTTACTATTCTTTGAGGTTTCAGTAAACTGGTGACATGGAAAAACAGGACTACAAAGTGTTTTATGGGTTTTTTTATAGTAGAAGCAGCTATATTCCAACATTTATGAAAATATGAATTGTAACGATGAGGCGACACAAAAAGGAAAAACAAATAAACAAAAACCTTCAAACAAAACTGATTGAACCCTTCAATTACATTTTTCCCCCCAGTATACAAAATCAACAGGGAAAGTTTAATCCCTTTGTAGCAATAGTGACAGTGAAATCTGTGGCTACATTGAAATGGTGATTGCAAAGGAATTAAGCCTCATGGATTAAAACATTGCAAATTATGTTTTCATTTTTTTCAGTGAACTGAATAGATGCACTCAAATACATTTATAATAAACAAACAAAGAAAAAACCCTACCATCTGTCTACAAAAGCAGAATTTAACCATAGGGTCTTACATGGAATTTAAAATTAAGCTTTTACAATTTAACATAAAAGCTTTATGTTTGACTGACTTCATTATTGCCAAATTTTGGTTTAGGATTTTCACGGTAAACAACTTTCTTGTTACGTTTCTATTGCCTCAATCTGATGGGAAAAAAATCATGACCACCTACTTCAGTCTAATATTGATTATATCTGTTTTGGGTCCATTATCAAATAAATGAAATAAATATACAATCTTGAATGAAAAAGTTACATCTTTTCCTGTGCTGTCACAACATTTTATGTCCAAATCTTGATATCCTCTCCAATACTCACTTGGATAAAATTCCTACTGGATTCATTCTGAACTTCTTAGTTCTTATTCCACACTTAGCACTTACAGACTTGAAATCATGGACTTGTCTGTAGTTCGTGAATTTAGTGCTCACGCACTTGGGTGTGATGTAAATGAACGTACAAAGCATATAGCTAAAAGCAGAAGCAAACTGTCCAGGCAGTAGAAAACAGTTAATGTTTAGAAGTCAAAATAACAGCATTGTGCTTTCAAGCAGAAGTTGTCTCATTCTCTTCTCCCTTGCCATCTCTTCCCAATCATGGGATCGCCTGTCTGTCTTATCAGATATTGTCCCACTTGGATTGCATGGTGAACCCATTTAATTTGCTAACTCAGCAGTAAAATACACTTTTACTGGGTTGGTGTTGTGTCATTTTAGTGAATAAAACATTCTTTGCCATGCAGTTTGGTTGTTGCTAAAGCAGATGTAAAGTAAGTGATGGGACTGCTTGAGGAGAATTGGTAGGGATTTGGACTTCACCTTTTTGAGGGTGGTGAGATGTTAACTTGGCTAAAGTTGTAACATGAAACTGCCTTTTTGTAGCTTTTATAGCACTGGTATATTTTCATTCTAAAATCTAGAAATGCATACCCACGAAAATATACATTAAATTTTCCTCATTTCATTCAAAGATTTGAAAGTGTATTGTATCTTGTGTGAGTCCACAAAATTGTATGTTCAGTTCTAGTCCTCTGGTTCAAAGATTTGAGAAAATAGCGAGTCCTGGACACATTCCAATCAGGGACTGATAAATCTTTGCTTAATTGAGTGTCAACCATATGGTGCAGTTCAAAGGTCTAAGCAAAAATGTGCTGCTGCTGCTTCATTCTTAAGCTTTACATTAGTGTGCTTGCTGTGGGAGACACAATATTTCTTTTCCTGCCACTTTCTGTTCATGTGTCAACCTAGCACTTCTCAGAAAAAAATGGACCTAATACCTGAAATACTAGCTTCAGCAAGCTTCTCCAAATCATGTGTAATTTTAGGCAAATTAAGAGGTTTAACAAATATACACTATTGATATTCTCCAAAATATACCAAGTTGTAATCATAATGATTTTTAAATAGTTATATCACGTGGAATATTTTGTTTTTCCCAGAATGTCATACCTGCCTTTGTGGAAGTAATTTTATAACTTCATGTGAAAGCGGTAGCTTGATGCCTAAATAGCATTCATTATATCATTACGAATCATTATTATAATATTATAATTATATCATTATTCATTATCATACAAATATTATGTGGAGATGATGTTTTCTGCAGTAATATATTATAGCACTTTACTGAAGCTATTCAGACACCTTTGGTAATAGTGTAGTAAAGTACCATGAATTAGCCATCAAGGCTAAACTAAGTAATGTTTATTCCCATTTATTCCCTTTTTTTTCCTGGTGCATTCAGCTTTTTGCTAGGAAATTAATTCCACTCATGCTTAATACAATGCATTAGCTTAGAATTAAGCATGCTATTCAAATCTGATTAGAACGGACTTTTCACAATTTAGAGTCCTTTTCCCATTCACTGGTAAAATCCAGGTACAAATATTCACCTTGCAGAATACTCACCTTGCATTAATCTGGTCACGTAATAACCAGATCACTTACATAGCCTAACTTACATGATCAAAAGTCTCCAGTATCTGTTGTCAAGTAATGGCATCTTTGCCCCCTGAACTTTGTCCCCTGAACCCTGTCCTTAGGGTGAGATAAATCTTTGCATGTGTAGACTGCACTCTGTCATTGCAGGATTATTCTTTGTAGAATAATGATAGCACTCTATGCAGTCTTGCTTTGAAAATCTATAGTTATGATCTGTACAACACATTCAGACTTCACTAAAAAATGGGGTACATACAAAATACTAGGCAATGGAGAATGGGTCCTACAGGTTGCAAGTGCGTGATGCCACCAGTCTATCATCAGGCAAAACCTCACTATGGAAATCTATGTAGTACACAGGCTGCGTTGTTATGTCCGTACTTCCAGCCCCTCAACATGTAAATGCAAGTTTCATAATACATGGTTTGGTACTTGGCTTCAGACTTTGGAAAGTGGGGTCTTCATTACAAAGAAACTTTGGATAAATTAAATGTGAGTGAAGTCTCTACAGTTGCCTTGTAAAACAACTGTTGTAGTAAAACACAAAACTAAGGCTTGCACTTATCAACTAAAAAACCAGAGCAGTGTTGATGTGGCAAGAATGATAGGCCCTGTGAATTCTACTGTGGAATAAAGAAGACATACATTTTAGTTTTTGTATAAAGCAAAGTAGGCGAGGCCACAAATGTAGAAGAGTGTGCTGCCTTCCTCAACTTAGTAATGTTGCTATAAAAACAAAACCACATTTGTCAGTGAAGAAACACTTGTATGTGGTTTCAGTACTCCTGGAATAATTGCCATGCAATAGTTTGGATTCCTGCTCTCAAATCACATACCAGCTCATAAACTTGCACGGGATTTAAATGGTTGCCTAATACAGTGACGTGAGCTTAGCTGAAACCTGACAGGTATTCCTGATCCAAATATGCCAGGATAAGAGCGACTTTGATCTGTTCAAACTGCACTCCAGATATCCTTGCAGCGTGTCATCTGAGTATCAGAATATTTAAAACTATAAATACTTGTAGAGATTTATTTTCTCCATGCTTCAGTTTTTGGAGAGTTTGTGCAGCCATACTCTGGACTGGTCTTACTCTATTTTTCCTTATCTTTGAGTTTTTAATGTTTGTCTCAAGAATTCCTGTTCTTGGCTCTGCTCTTCCAAAGCACCTGCAGGGCTTCAGGTTTAGTCTCCAGCAGGCAGATACATGAACAAGAGTTACTGCATATTCAGCAGTTTACAGCAGTATACACCACCACTCTTCTCCAGGTAACACAGGCAGATAGTGATTTGGGTACAAGGCTCAGCAGTTAGTTGTACTGTTGATCACTCTGGAGTTGTTCCTTGGGCCTTATTTCCTACAGCTGTCCTGTATTTTTATTTACTTTGTAAACCCAAATATTTGTTTGTTGTTCTTTGTCAGTATGAAAATTTCTAATATTGTTGTTTCCTCTAATGTTCTTTGCTACTATCATTTCTTCTGTATGTGTCAGCATGCTCTTCTTCTGAGCAGTTTTTAAGTTTTGAATGGGATTGTTTTTCCACAGATAGATGCAATGTTTTTGCATGTTGATGTTTGGCTTAACTTGAAGTGCATGTTTAAATTTTTCCCTCTTCAGTTCAGCAGTTAAGTTTATGTTTGAATTTAAGTGCATGCTTAATACACAAGCACTTTGCGGCTTGTTAATATGCCTCTTTGTGGCTTTAGTTTGAAGCCTTTATTTTTATGTGCTGTTCAGCTGAGGTCCCCATTCTCACTCATACTGGTTGCTGCACCGCCATATCACGAGGTCGGAGTATTCAGAATCTATAAGCCGCAAAAATCTAATTTTTTGTTTGCTTAGTTTTTTTGTAATGCATACAACAGATGTTGGAAATCTGACTAAGGATTTTGAGTTTTGTAAAACCTTTCTATTATAAGGCATAGGAACATGTTAAAAAAAAGTCATTTATATTATATTTTATGTAAACTTTATAAGAGAAAGGTACACCGACAGGCCTTTTTCTACTCTTGTGGTTGTTTTCTGAATGTTTGATTTATGAACAAAAGTGTTGACTCACACAATAGAGTTGCCCACTGGGCTACTGTTAAATGAATGTTATATTAGGAATGGATAGGCTGCAACATTTCAGGGTGTTCAGACAGATAACACTGTATTAAAAAATAGAATAAGTTAGATTATATTCTCATGGAATGTGTGTTGCCATTGTTATGAACTAATGTTTGCCACTGCTGTCTTTCCATGTGATACCAAGGAAAAAATGCCAGGTGAAAATTAACACTGAAGTTGTATTACACCTTGCAGTAAGAAAAAGGTAAAAATATCAAAATACAAGCTCTTCCTTTTGCTTTTGAGCCTTAGTAGGGAGTGATAATATTCATGGCTGTTAGGATTTTGCAGTTATCTTTGTAATGGTACTGGATATGGTTATGGTGACACTTCTACACAGAAAACTGACTGAACACTGGCTTTAAGGTCACCATCATTTGTATATTATGCAGTCCCTGAAAGGAAGTCTTCTATGAAATTGGCAAAAGAATTGTGGAAGGTAAAGCCCTAGTAATTTTCACCATTCTGAATTGAATTCTTAGCCAAAATAACAGTCTCAGTATCTGTATTTTAGACAACTCTGTGGATTCTTAAATATAAACATATAGTCCTTTCATAAATGGAAGAGGATACAATGGGTAAGAAAGCTATTGCGGATGGAAGTCATGTCAAGTATCTATTCTGAATGGGACTTTAAGAAGGTTTAGCTGGATTAGGCACAGGCAAAAAGCTTCTTTGTTGATTCTTCAGGCTTTCAGAGTGGCTTTATTTTTCTAGCATTAATGTTTATTTGTTCTGTGCAGGATAAATGTGGCTCAAGTCTTTGACAGCTCTCTCTCATTTCATGATAAGTTGAGTTGCCATTGCTGATCAAGCAAGTGAAATGTATATTTGTGTTACCCTGTTTGATAAAGAGAAGTGAAGCACAAGCATCTCCTGAAGAGAAGCTTCCACTTACAGTGAGAAGTATGTTATTTCTGCCTCAGCTGCAGGGGCATTTTCCAGTCCCACTAATTTCACATTCAATCCTATGTAGGATGCAGAAGGAATTAATGTCACTAGGGTAACCTGCTGCCTGGTTGCCAAAGAAATTACTGCTTTCTTCAAATCATTTAAAGAATATTCCTTGGTAGTATAGTTTGCTCACTTAGTATCTGCTGTATTTGCTTACTAAATGCATCTACATGGCAATTGTTGCTGTTGTGGGAAGTGGTAAGACTCCTAAATAGACCATCTGAGGATTTTAGTCAAGTTATTGACCAAACGTATAATTCAAATAACCATTGTAATTGTCTAGAGAGGTGTAAACTAAGGTGAAAGGGGCACCAGATAAATACTCTGGGATTTGAATCCTAGTGATATTAGTGATGTGGCAGTACTGTGCCACCTTCCTGAGCCTTTTCTGCTCTCCCTTCACTGGGGAAAACCAGGAATTGTTCCACTACCGTCAGTACAGATCTTTAAATTCTCCAGGGTTCTAATACAGATTTGTGATCCTCTTTTCAGCCTCACTACTGTCTTGATACCTTCACAATCTTTATATCATTTGTCTTCTCAGCATGATGTTGGACTGTTTCCCCACAGACTCCTTCTGCTTGCTTCAGTAAGAATATTCCAAAAGAACAATGCATTCATTTTCTTCAGTTATGGAAGCTTCCTGATTTTACAAAAGCATGATCCATTGATACTGTAACATACTACCTCAATACAGCCTACATATACTGCAGGCTTTCTTTGCAGATTTGACTGACATATTTATAAATCAAATAGCAAGATCCTGAAAGTGTGCTTTACAAGTGACATTTCAGTATGACTTTGGATGCAGTGTGTATGGATCTAATCCTATATTACTTGCCTAAGGCTACAGTTCTAAAATTAAATCTCTGCAAGTACCAACAGAAACTGACAATTGCTTTTATCATCATAACTTCAACCCCAATTCAGTGATCTTTATGTACATTTCAGTAACTATCTGGAAGCATTAGGAACTGCAGCAGATTTCATTTCTGTACCCAAGAACTATTTCCGTAATTTCATAAAATATTACTGGTAGGAGACTGCTTTAATATTTGCAATTAATAGACTTCTCATCTGTGGCTTAATTTTTTTCTAAAGCCAAACTTGGCCATGTGTTTATTTATGTGTATATTTATTTATATTTATGTATTAATATTCCTCTGGGTCCAAGACCAGAAGGCCAACTCAGGTAAGCGCTCAGACACATCCATGGGAGTTTTGCCAGATTAGGGTCTACAGATTTGAGCTCCAACCAGATTAGACCAGATGGCCCAGTGCAGTGGGTCTCTTCTCTGTACGTCAGAAGGGTGAAGAGCTGCTGTGAAGCCCCTTGACTCTCTGGCTGGATAAATGCCTGCCCTGGCACCAGACAGTACCAGATGGCGACAGCTCCCGAGGGCCCGTGGACCAGCTGCAGGTGGCTGGAGCAGCAAACCCCAGGCATGCCTCCCCTCACTGTGCCGTTCCCTCTCTCTGCTCAGATTGCAGGGGTGTGTGGCCTCCCATGGGGTGGACAACTCCACAGTCACTCAAGGACTCTTTTATATCACAAAAATCCCTAGCTGGGGAGCTGCAGATGGTTTTCACTCTCATTAAGTCTTTTGTGCAGCACAAAAGAGGCAGGACAGGCCAGAGAATACGTGCTGCAGATTTTGGCACCTAGGGTGATTCTTTCAATTAATGCTTTCACCTGCTGCACAGTAATCTGTCCAGAAGTCTTGTGAAACATTACATTTCCATCCCACATGAAAGTTCTTCCAGTTGATCCTTTTAGACTTTTTATGTTTGGTTTTTTAATGGTCATGGCAAAGAAACTCTTATTTTGGGTATTCAGGTTGGCCCATGGTCTTACAGAGAACTGAAGTGCTGTATTGTATTTTCATATAATACAGAAGAGCATTTCTTGTCTTTTCATGCTTCTAGCTGTCGTATAGGAAAGTTACCCTCTCAAAGGGCATTGTTCTTCATACACTCTACTGCTGATCACATGGTGCTAGATGAGGACCTTCAGCAATGATTCATTAAGTCCTTCTTTGTTTGCTCTAAATGATAAGCAAAAGGAAGAGAAAGGAGATGGGAAATACCGGAATATTGCTTTATTTTCTTTTTTTTTAACTGTTTGCTGAAAAGTTATATTTTGCTTTTTCTGTACTTATCTCTTAAGTATTTGTTTGGGAATTAACTAACATTGCCAGGCAAAATGTATATTGCTTTCTAATATTAATGTCTAATGAATTGTATTAAGTATATGTTCTCTTTTGTTAAGTTACCAATGTCCAAAGTTAGAGCAGCTGAAAATCCCTTTTATAGAGAGTGCATTCTTATGTCAGTATGTCATAGGTTCTCATTATGTACAGAACTTTCAGGGCATTAATTAGAAATTGCAGATGTGTAATTTATTTTTATGGTAAAAAATTTTTATAGTTTGTAGCATTTTGTAGTTTTTTTAAACTAAGTAATTTCTGGGGATGACTGAAAATTGTTTTTTCTGCAGTGAAACCTTTTCCAAGAACATAACATAAACATTCTTCAGAAGTTTTAGTATTCTAGTACTACTTCAGCTATTTTTAGGTCCTAATCTCTAGGTGAGAGTAATATAATTTTTCCAACTTTCACCCAATAATAACTTTGCTTCAGACACACTGTAATTTAAATTTTAAAGATATTTCTCAGTCTGGGAACGTGCTGCCGTGCATTGTGCACTGCACATCTCTGTTACAGAATGTTATTAGAGCCCTAGCAAAGACAGTAGGAATACCCATTTGGGCAAAGCTGATTTTGTATCAGTTTCTGTCATGTTGGTTTCTTTCATATTAACTTTTTGGCAAAGGAGCGATGAGATGGATCCAGGTAGGGAGGGGAAAAAAAGCAATAGAGCTGGAAAGAGAAGAAAAGACAGCTGTCTGCTCCAGAAAAGCAGGCTGGTTTTCTCTGTTTTTGAGTCTGTTGAAGGTTAACTACCCATTGCCTCCATGCATGGCTCTGAAAAGTCAGCCTATTCCTTATTAGCATAGTGTCCGTAGGTGCGTAAGACAGAAGTAGCAATTCCTCTAGGAAATGTGTTTATTTTCTTGTGTGCACCCAACTCTATTCAGCTACAGCAGAGTTACATCTGGGGAAAATAGAACAGAATCCTAAGACACAGGAACTGTTGGTAAAGAACTATGGATGTAGCATCACATATAATATGAATACATCAGAAATATAAGCATAGAAATCAGCAGGTTTGTAATTATGGGAAAGCAGTAGTGCAGAATTTCTACAAATATTTATATTTTACTATTGTTGTGATTGCTGCCATTTATGTTTGGAGGGAAGTCAAGGGGATTTAAAGATTTGTATAAACGAACATTTTTGCTCAGTCGAAATAGGATTTCTCTAGCATGGGCGCAAGAACATTCTCAAAATCCATTTTGAGGGAGAGAAACATGAAAATCCAGTGTATGATTTATGAAGTTTTTTAATTTGACAGATGAGAAGTCTTAACTTAAAGACAGTCTGCACCCGTGTCACACCGTCAAAGGGCTTTTACAGCTTGCAAATCCACTGAGAATAATTCATTAGGTAACAGTTTTCATCTTCTCAGTTTCTCATCTTATCATCATAAAAATGTCATGATAACCAAAAACAAAGCACAAATAATTATAAATGTTATGAAGCTCTTGGCATTACACATCCTTTTTTCTCTTTTAATCTTGTTTCAGAAAGTAAAACTAGGCATTATATTATCAATGCCAAGCCGAGGTACTGCTGAAGATGTATCTAAGAATGTCCAAATCACCACTAACCTATATATGATCATGCAAATCTGAGCCTTTAATGTAAATCCAGACAGACTTATTGCAATAATACGTCAGAGCAGTACTCTCTTAAGTGTAAGGGGTTGGGAAAAATTTGTGTAAGACTAATCAGTTGCACCCTGATCATTTGCACAGTAAGCATGTTTACATTGTAAGTGCCAATACATGTGCAATTCACAGAAAGGAACTGAAACAAAGTTTCAGACTGATGGAAGAGTGTTAATGACTTTCACAGCTTGACCTACTTTGGAACAGAGCCACACACGCTCATATCTGGAGCAGTTTCGTCTGGTACAGAAGGGCAGAACAGCAAATTCCCTCTTTCTATTGAAGCCCAAGACAAAAGTGCCAGGGGCTTCAAATACCGAAAGGATTTCAAGCCCAGGGCTTTGAGAATACGCTACAAGCTATACAAAATTTACTTTGTTTTTTTTTTATATAGTTGCCAGCTGGTTATTCTGAAGAAACAGCGTTTACAGAAACCCATTTAGTTGCCCATATATTGGTAGAGATATATAATTTAGAAAACAGATGTAGAATACAAAGTAGTTAGGACTGATGTGCTCCTTGCTTGTGGAAGATTTTGCCTTCATGTGACTCAGAAAAGAAAACAAAGCATGAGGTGTTGTCTCATAATAATAACCACGACCTGGATCATGTAAGAAAAAGTCTAATGTGTCCATTTTTTCTGTCATTGGCATGACCATGATTTTGTTGGGCTGTGATTCTGCAGTGTTTCACATCACCGGTCCTCTGATAATTTCTGTGTGTATGTTAAGTTTTCATTTCAGTTACATTTTTTTGTAACCACATTTTCCTATGAAAACATTCCTGAATTCATTATGATGGACAAAGCACAAGTAAAGTTGCCGAAAAGAATAGGGCATGTAGAGCGGATTGCACCTAACTGCTTTCAAATAGACAGGATAATTGACACTGAGAAAATGATAAAGGCTGGCTCATATTCACGTTGATGACACTGATAACTGTCAGTGCTAGTAAATGTATGTGAATTAAAGGAAGAAATTAGCATTTCAAAGCACCATTTGAGCGGTGCTTTCTCATAAATCGCGGTCTAAATGTAACAGCTGCAGGACCAGCTCCCCCCGGATCCGCTCGGGGAAAGCTTCTCACCGGCCTGACCGGATTTACCTATTTCGGGTGCGCGGGTCGGGGCTCGCCGGGCGGATCTCGGTGGGGACTGGGATCTCCCGCAGCGCGCTGGGCGCTGCAGCCCGCTCCCGCGCGGAGCCCAGGCGGCCGCCGAGCCGCGGCCTGGCGCGGAGCGGACGGGATCCCCGCAATCCCCGCAGCCCGCTCCGCCGGCGGGGCGGCCGCATCCCCCTGCCTTGCTTTCGCCGCGGGGGCGGGGGTGCGTGTGGGGAAGCGGCTTTGTTAGCGGCTGCCCGCGGAGAGCTGCCCAGGCCCCGGGGCTGCGGCCTCTGCCCCGGCCCGGTCGCCCCCACCTCCGTACCGCCGTGCCTGTCGGTGATTGATGGGAAGATGCCGGCGCGGAGGCGGAGGCCGGTGAAGGGGCGGGGGGCCCAGCCCCGTCGCTGAGGCGGCGCGGGGGCGGGGGGCGGCGCGGGCGCCCCTGCGCGGGGAGGCGCTCGCCCCGCCGTGGGCGCGGAGGGGCCGCCGCCACCGGCGGGAGCTGCCTGCCGCAAGGACGGGGTGACTCCGGCCGCCGCCCGGCTCTGCAGCGGCACGGCACGGCGCGGGAGCCGCCCTCCCCCGGAACCCGCCGCGGGGCGCGGAGCCGCAGTGCGCGCTTCTGCGAGGTGAGTGGGCGCCGCCGCGGCCGCGGGGCCGCCCGGTGCCGGCGGGAGCCGCCCGCGGGGGCGAGGGACGTGCCTGAGCCGGAGGGGCAGCCGGGGGCGGCGGCACCCTGGGGAGACCGGGCCGCGGCGGGGCCGGCGCGGAGCTTTCAGCGAGCGGCGTCGGTGCCGTGGCAGGTGCGGGCCCCCCCCGGTCCCCGCCCGCGGTACCCCCGGGGCTCGGGGCGGGCCCTGCACCGTGCGGGCCGGGCGCCCGCTGCTCCCGCGCCGGGCTCCGGTCCCTCGCTCCAGCGCCCGCCTCGGCTGCCCCGTCATGCGGGAGGCTCGGGCGGCGGGCTGCCGCGGAGCCCCGCAGGGTTCCCTTTGGCTTGATGTTAATCGCTTTTGGGCCATTTAATTATAACTCGTTTCCTGCCCGGAGAATGCATTCAGCACTTTGTGCGCCGCGTTTATCTCCTCTGCTCTTTCCCCCCCTCGCCATTTAGTATATTTATTTATTTATGTATAAGGCTATTCTCCAGATTTTATATGGCAGTGTCCGTGGTGGGGAAGAAAGATCACTGCAGATTTCAAGCATGTTGTTTTCAAAACAGTGAGGTTTAACGTATGTTTCTGTTCTTGTGTGCACGAAATACAGCACAATGACAGTGGGGGAAAAATAGGCTTATATTCATGTTCTCACCATTCTGTGGATTGTTTGTTGATGTGGAGATGCCTTTTTTTTTCTTAGTACACTTGGTTTTTTTCTCTTAACCTTTTCTGTGCACATCATTACAGACCATGAGGATATTTACAAAAAAATAAATCTTTTTTGGGCTGTATGATGTATAGTATATGTAGACAGTAATAGTTACATAATTTATTATCCCTTATTTTGTTGCTGGATATATGTCAGGAGCATGAAGAGAGTATTTATAGCATCTTTTCTAGGATGCTGTGTGAGGGAGCCTTTGCACTACACTACACTGCATTGGAATGTTTGTAAGAGATTGAACCCTGAATCCCTCCTGTACCCAAAATCCCAGCAGCGGCCTTACCTTGCTCCACTTTGTAAATGTCCAGGGCTACTTCCTGTATGCTCAAAAACTTCTTTTGTAGATTTTTTTTTCTTCTTCCCCCAATAATTATATTAATTTTTTTTTACTTACTTGAAAAAACAGTCAAACCATGATTAATAATTCAGTAGTAATTATTCACAGCACTGAGGAGCGGAAAGAAATCTATGTCATGGATGGATTAAAAAACCTTCTTCCTATATGCAGGTGAGCAGTTTGCCCAGTTCTTAGACTCCTTTAGAAAAAAAATACTTATAAGATAATAGTGTGTGGTTGTAGCATTGGTTCATAAGATATGATGTCATTATTAGCATATGAAAGGAACAAACCTAATGCCACTGCTGTTCAGGCTCTAAATTTCAAAAAATGTGGATGCTTTCATGTCAGCTGGAGATATCACAGTGGATGTTAGATGCTAGTCCACGTGTGTGTATCTATCTTTCTGTCCTTATTTATATCTTGTGCTGGAATTTAAACATATCACCTTAAAATGGGTTTTGAGATTGCATGGAGCTCATATGGTTGACTGGAGACCATTTTTAAAGTTATGCTTAGTAGTAGTTTAACTTCACAGAATTGTAGTTGAAAAGCCTTTGTCCTGTTCGTCTGTCTTTATAAACAGCCTTCTGGTGATGCCAGTGCAAACTCGTGGTGTATCTTTCAGTCTTGTTGGCACTATGGAATTGGTTTGGCTTGGAGCATTTGCCAGTCTCCGTGAGGACCCTCTGCCTTCATTAAAGATCGGTTTACTATCTTGCTATTTATTTTTAAAGTCACTTTAGCTAATGGGCATTTCTACTTGTTTTACACTTCCAGTGCTTTTTCGAACCTGGTGTAATTCACAATGTTACGCCTTTAAGAAACCCTATGATAGTAGAGTGGCTGCCAGCCAGAAACAATATACTGTTTTGTCAGATTTCCTGAGAGGAAATGGAATGAATTTTGTGTTGCCCTCTTTGTAAGATTAAATAATAATGCCTAACTGAAAAAAACCCACACTTTTTTTTTCTTTTTTCTTTTTTTTTCTTCTTCATGTGCCAACATTCTTTAAACTGCAACTGAAGCTCTGGTATGCTGCAAAAATGGGGCTTTCTGTTTATGGGACTCAATCCGCAGATTACATTCTTGAATAATTAAGTGTAATTCCTTTTCCTTTGATTCTTTTTCTTTTTTAATCCAACTCAGCATTTTGGATTTTTTAGCCAGATAAACAGGATGCTTACGCTATTATGTTTACTCCATTGGCTAACTTGTACCGATACAAGCGAGGTGGTGACAGAACACCTATTTGGGTAATGTTACTTAATCATTGAAAACAAGATGTAAATATGTGCTTAAAATTAAGTAGTGTGTTCAAAACCCCTTGTTTGAGACAATATCCAGCAATGCTGCCTTTCATAGCATGGGATGCTCTGCGTAGCTGAGCCTAATTTTGTTTGATCCTGCTGTCATCATGCATGGCACGGTCATAGCCTTTGTCTTCACATCATCTGTTAATGATCTTTTGGTTATATTACAAAGGGGGAGAGGCTAGAATGAAGTTACTCACTCACTAGTAGGAATGGTATTAATTTCATTGCCAAACAGATGGAACTGAATTGAACATTTTATACAGAAGTCCTCCAACCTAAGAGGAAAGGAGACGTACCCTTGCAACCTTGTGAACCTGTGTTTTGGCACTCTGAAGCTAATAGCAGTATATAAGGTGTTTATCTAATCATATCAGGGCCCTTTGCAAGATGGGAACAGGATTAACTATTATTGTTACAAATTATTTTGATATTTGAGTTCAGTATCTAAGAAAAGTTCCATGTCATTTCCATTGCAATTGAAGTAAACTGCACAGTTTACATAGACAGTGATGCAGGCCCTCTGTGGTAGCTTGTTTGTGCTCGGTTGGAATATCATTGATATTGAAGCAAAGGTTGAAAATGCCTGTTTCTCTGACAGCAAGATCGCCAATGGTGATAAAAGTTTCTGTAGCATGGAAGCACGTTACTAGGGTGCCTCTTTATGGGATGACAAGTAGGATGTGATCCTAAGATACTGTAATAGTAGAAGAGTTCAAGTAACACTTTTTTAAAAAAATATTTTTTACAGGAATGTAGACATCAGTGCTTGAAACCTGTGTCTTTTCTTGAAGTTGATTGCATACTTGGTGAAAGTAGCATAGCAGTTGCATGCTCTCCTCTGAGCATCCTGATAAAACTTCTGAGTAGTCGTGTTATAAGACTGCAGTCAGATTGTGAATTCTCATTGGAAGTGCAAGACCTGGACTGTTAGTTCAAGATGTAGCCACTCATGTTACACGTGTATGTGTTCCAGTCATCCCTTACAACACCTAGGAATCCTATTATTTGTTTTAATAATGTTGGTGTTAGGTTTCCAAGTTCTGCTGACAGGATGTATGAATTTAGATTTTGAGGCAAATGGCTAGTCATAGCCTTCATATTTCTCTGTCTTATTTGTGGAGAGCTGTTCCTTCTTCTCATGATACCCTGTAGCACTGGGAAGAAAATTAAAAGTTACTGAGGCTAAATCTGGTTTGGATGTAGACAGTTATGACTACTATCTTGATTGTGCTAGTATTTTATGTTATGTTATATTTACACAGTTTTGTGTCACAATTGTATTTTTTTATGGTTGGGGAGGACTGGTATGCTGATACCAGTTGCTTAATGAACAATAATATTTGTATCTGGTAATTTGTTTAGTAAATTTGCCCTGAAGTATGCAGCTTTGGGGAAAAAAAAAAAAAAAAAAATGTTTGACAGATAGTTGTGGAAAATGAAAAGAAAATTTTGAAAAAGGATCTTTTCTTTGAAGTGTAGTCACCAACCTTTCTACGTGGCACAGTTGCAGCTTGTGTGTGTTCTGGAGAAGCAGTGATAATTGAAATGTGAATCCAGCATTAATTGTCCAAAAGACCCAATTAGTACAGTTAAGCCAAACTTGGTGGTTGAAATAGTGCACTATTTGTCATTTAGAATTAAGAAAGTACCCAAGAGCAGATGATTGATGGGTCCTCTGAGCTGTTTGCTTTAGGGGAGTTAAGCAGTCATTGTGACATCATTAATAGTTTGGGGTTTTGTTCTTTGTATTAGCACTGTAAATGGAAAAAAATCTTGAAAAGAAAGGAATAAGATGTTGAAATTAAAAAAACCCCACAACCAAACTGTACTGTCGAGCTGTTGTTTCTTGATGCTGGCATACAACAAATCATGAGATCAGCAGACAAACTGGAGAGTTGTTCAGATAGTGTTTTGGTTCAGATTTCTTAAGGTGCACGTCTCTGTTCATTTGTGAAGCTGTATATACACACATTTAATTTGACTTGTGGAATTTTGGTAATAAAAACTTTAATAACATTGTCAATATGCATATATGCCTTGTATTGACTACCAGAGAAAGATATTCGGTAACACAAATTAACATTTTGATAGTAAGCCCACCTAAATATTGCATGGAGGACAGTCAAATGTGTTTTGTTAAGTGCTATGGTGGCCAGGATCCATTGGCTAAGATCCACTTGAAAAATCAGATTAAAAGTTTCTGTGCTTGACAAATACAATGTCATTAGTTTAAAAATTCCCTGAAGGCTGGTATAGTAATTAGATGAGCTCAAAGCATGCAACAGTAAAATTCATTTTCTTCCAGGAATGACCAGCAGCACCTTTAAAAAAAGAAAACATTGACTGATCCTTGTCAGATAGAGTAACCACAGTAAGAAAGAAGAGTTTGCCAGGAATGAATGTGACAGCTGAAGCCACAGCACGTTGCGGTGAGTGGAATGGATTGGCCACAGCCTAGTGGGAAGCAGTGAGGTCTGTGAGGATCGTGCTGAAAAAATGCTCAAAAGTTATCATTCACTAGGTGCCCCATATCAAGGGCTACACTAAATTGGATATTACAGATGCCAAGTGTTGGCAAAATAGCAATAAAAAATTACAAACCCAGCAACTCCCTTCGGATCCTGATTGTCACAAAAAGTCATATGCCCATCTTTGTGCGATTCCCTAACTTCGTGCTCTCAAGAGCTTGTGAGCTTCACAGTGCTAGGCTACAATGTTCCAGCTTCAAAAGGTGTGCTTGTTAAGCTATGTGTTTTCTTTATTTAGCTGTTTTTAAAATGCATCTTAATCTGCTTGGTTAATCTTGTTATTCTTCTGCTAGATTACCGATTTGAATCTGTTTTGAGCTGATTGATAGAAGAAGTATTTCTCCCATTATAAAATAACAGAGTAGAGATTGTAAATTTATAATCTCTTTAAAATGTAGCCATAGCTACATAAAAACCATAATTTATGCTGCTTGATTCACTGTTTTAATAAAAATGTTTACATTGTCTTCATGAACATAAATACTGTTGTCAAGGAAATAATTTCCCAAATATTTGTATTGCACAGGAAAACAGGAAAATTATGAATGTAACAGTGGTGGGCGCTCTGAGACTTGCAAAACTTTCATTGGGGTCAGTAAGGCTATGGCTGTACCCACTGTCTGAGTGGGCTCAGAGCCTGAACTTGAATGCTATTCCAGAGTTGTGGCACTTTTTAATAGTTAGTGGGCTCCTTGGCATGCTTTTAGCCAGTGTCAGCAGCCCAAACGAGGCACAGCTCAGGGAAAACCATGGACCAGGGTCTATCCCAAAATCGACTATGGATAAGACAGCCCCATTTTGTGAGAAAAGAGAATTTAGCACACGTGCTGTACTGCATTGCTTCAGCATCTGTTTCCTGGCCTGTTCTGCATACGAGTGTGGATATAGCCATAAAGACGCTGCTGCATGTTTTTGAATAAGAAGAAGCTCCAATTGCATGCTGTTTACCTAGAGAAAAACAGGCAGCCACTGTCATAAATGAAAAAGCAACCTTTAAGAAACTTTATGAGCATATTCTTGTTTCATATTTGTGTGTCTACATAAAAATATATGTATATACACATTATTTTGTATAACAACTAGCTGCTTATGTTTTGAATAATGCCATGTTGAGTGATGTCCAGATCTTCCCAAAATACCGTTAGGGTATTGTGAGCATGTGTAGCAAAGCATCAGAACTAGAATAAATGTCAGAGTTCATGGCTGTCTTACATGGTGTTTCTGTCTCAAATGTTCACCTAATAATCTCTGAGTGTGTAGATATGACACCACTTCTGTTTCGTTTCCTAAAAGGTGTTTTGTCTTTCTTAGAATGAAATAACTTCTAGCAAAATATAACCTAGACCTAGCTCAACATTTATAAACACATTCTATTAACTTGAGTAAATGTGTGTTATGAACTTGCTCTGAACTTGGATAAGTATGTGTTATGTTGGTCTGTTAAGTGTGACAGGTTGATATATTTAGTTATGAAACTATTGGTTATTGTAGAGAGCCACTGTAAACACTGTGGGGCTGCTGCTCAGCAGTTGTAAATTGTCACGCTCCCTAATGTTCCACAGAATTCTGACAACTTCCACTTCTTGCCTTAGTTTGTGTCACGTGTTTAGTTACACGTGTTTAGATGTGTTTTTGTTCCTGATATAAAAGATGTAAGCCTTTTTTTTTTGAGAGGGAGGTGTATTTGTGGGTTTTTTTTCTCCTTAGGCATTGTGTGAAACATACTGAATATTGCAAATTATGGAAGGCTGATTTTTCTAGAGTTGATTTATGCATACCTTTATAATAGGCAAATAAAGTAAAATTGTCAGACTTGACGTTCTAAGAGGTGGACTAATTGCTGGTTTAAAATGTTACCCTTATTTTCTGTAATTGAATTTGAGTGGGTGTTTTTTGTTTGTTTACTGTATTGAGGCGGGTGTTGTGTTAATTTTGCCTTGTAATCTTGAAAATACTAATTTCCAATGAGATCCTGCGTCCTTTAAGAAGTGACTCACTGTTTTGGAAGAAATCTTGGCTTTTATGTCATTGTTTCATTTCCTCTTAATACTGATATTGATACTGAGTGTGTACAAAGGCATAGACTTAAGTACTGGGTTTCTAGCTAGGGTAAGTTAATAGGTAAAAGGCTTTGGCTTAGATACACTGCAAAGAAGGCTGGTTTTGACTTATGTTGAACTTAAGACGCGTTTGCCTCATCATGATAGAATAAGTCACTAAGTGAAACAATTAACTGCCAAGGCTCTTAGAACATGAAGTCAGGAGGTTTTTAAAGCTTGCTTAAGCTTATCTTGGTTTGCAAATAGTTTGAGGTACTACAGATACAAGAAGTATGTTCAACACCTCTTGGCGTAAGCTTCATCAGTTGTCAGTTAGCTGACACTAAAGCTGTCCCCTTTAGTGAGGGGAAAAAAAAAAGCTAACAAGTTTTGTTTCTTGCTTCTGTAGATAAATTTTTCTATTACATTTCTTGATTATAAATGGGTGGGGTAAGTAAGGTCAATATAAGGAGGACTAATGCATGTTTTTAATTTTTCTTTTTATTTTAATGGAAGAACTACCATGTGGTGGTACAAAAGAAGCCTTTGTTTTAATCTTGCGCCTTTTTTTTTCTTACTGTAAATTGGTCATTCCTAGACTGCTGTGTTTGTTTCAAGTGACACAGTCCGTTTTGAATATGTTCATAGAAGAAAATGTAAGCCTCAGGTCTTGTGTGTGTCACTGTGTCTTCTTTCCAAGGTTTGCGGTGGTGTTGTCACCATGTAGTGCTTTTCTTTCCAATGCTTTGATAAAAATCCACCCAAACAAATGGGAAACTACTGTGGGGGAACAAAACATAAGCACTGATGAACACTCAATTATTCAATCTGGAAAAATAGAAATACTTTTCCTCGAATCTTTCTTCTGTTTAATATCAGTTTTTTTGGTGAGGCTCTAATGCATGGAAACTTTTCTGACAGATTAATGTGATTTTTAAATTAATGATGTCCCTTTATTAATGCATAAGACAGTGTTGGCTATCTGTATATTAAACACAGACTTTGTTAGGTAAAACATGTATTGATTAACCACATGTGAAACGTTTTTAGACAGAAACAATCTTTGTAAGTATGAATGACAAGGAGTTCAGTCTTCCAAATGGCTCGTAAATAAGAGAAGCCTGGAACAAGTCATATATCCGAACTTCATTTCCAAAGGAATAATGTGTTGACTTACTGTCTTAGCTGGTTGTGTGTCATTTGAAAAACAGTATTGAAAGAGTAAAGGATTTAGCTTTCTATTGAGTACGTTTCATGACTTGTGATACAGGCTGTAAGTCAGCTGCAAGCAAGCCTTATTTGTTAAATAATTATTTTGATCTTAGTTCACAACCCTAACATAAATTGATTAATGTTTACTCATGTAGGTATCCCCATGAAATACCAGTATTGTAATCATTCCTTCTTAGTACAGAAACAGTTGTGAAGTCCCTCCCTGCCCCTGCAGTTTTGACAGCAGCAGGTGCAGGACAATTAGGATCCACACAGTATCACAACAGATTCCAATCGGGTGTCCTCTTGCTGTCATGGATGGCTTATCCTTTTGTTCCTCCTCTATCCAAAACACATTTAAAATGTAAACCTCATTCACTACCTCTTGGGAAACTGGTAATGAAATCTTTTACTTTCAGATAGGCAACCTAAGTCCAATGTGGATTGTTGAAGCCTAGAAATTGTGTCTTCTAAGGGAGGAGAAATTAAGGGAAGTTTTGCATCTTGTGGAGAAAAAATGAATCTTCTCAACTGAGTTCTGTACTTAATGATTTGAATATGGGAAGCTGATCTACTTTTTGTTATTGTCTACTGTTGTTATTTTTTGAATGTTTTCAAACTTACTGAGGTTTACTGAAAAAGAAACACTTGTAGACCTGATTCCAGGTAATGTAAATGAGCATAACACTTAATTGGGCTACTGTGATTTACACTTCTTAAATCAGGCCAAGTACAGTTTAAATTAAGTGGATTAACAGACTGTAATCTGCTTTGGTGTATCTGATCAGTTTTTTCTTTGATCTGCACAATGTACTAAGAAACTAGTTTAAAACTTTGGTGAAATGTAGTTTACTACAGAGAAATAGCAGAAGTATTGCATGATAGTATTGCATGAAAACTGCAGACAGTTTTCTTGTACCAATATTCTACTCTCCGGGTTACTCACTGGGTATCTATATTACTGCACATACTCTCTCAAAACCTTAGATAGTTCAGTCTAACTGAACTTGATTGAAGACATTTTATCTCATTAAAAAGTAAATATAGGTAATCATACTCTGCATTTTTGTAGCTCTTCACTTAAAAGTTCAGTTCTTCTTGTTGTTAGTTACCTGGAATTAAAAATAATCCTTACGTGATCTCTAGAGCATGAATATTCCAAGCTGTAGTTAGATGCTGGCAGCCACATTTTCATCTGCAGGTGATATTTTACTTATCTATACTTTGTATTAAATAGCATGGCTAGAAGTCTTATTGAAGTGAACAGAATATCACCTATTTTACAGTTAGCAGGAACTGAACGTGTAAGAGTACAAACTGTCTGCTTTTTTTTTTATTTGACAGAAATATAGAGTAGACTTAAGTATTTATAGATTATTCATACATGGAAAGGACCCAAGAAATAAAGAGTTACAGATGTTATAGCACACTTCCTCTTGGACTGTGCAGGAAAAATTTTTGTATAGGCATTTGCAGTGGAAAGAATGAGTTGGACTGTGAACTATCCCATAGGTGTGCTGTTCTGGCACAGTGCAGTTAGCAAAGCCCAGGATTAATGCTGAAAGAACTGCGGAGCCAAAGCTCTTAGTTGTAAGGATTCAGCTATGGACAGTCTTCCAAATCAGATCAGTGAAAGCTGAACTCCTACAAATGCTTCCAGACTTCTGGTTTTGAGAAAGCCTTTTCATGACAAGTGATGTCTCAATGTGAAAAGCTTCGTCTTGCCATCCTTATCTTGCTTTCGAAAAGCATGTAAAAAAGAATGCTACCCTAAACAATGCTTTTGCTTCTTAAATGTGAGTCTCTTGTTAAATCCGTTAAGGCCTTCACTATTGTGTTTCATTTACAAACACTGTAATATTGGTCTTGATGGTGGTATAAAACCCAAAGACTAAAGCATACATCCTCCTGTTTGCAGTAGAAACTTAGGATAGCAAAGTAATGCATCCCCAAAACACTATCGAGCTTCATAAATATCATACCTTCATAGAAATAATATTCTATAAAGAGTTATGCCTGACTTACCCTCCGGTTCTTGAGTGGTAGTTCAACCATTATGGGATTTATGTTAAATTCAGCTTGCTTATTGTAAGAGTCCAAGTGATTTTATGTAATAGATCATGAGGTTCTTTTCCCCCTAATTATTGTTAGTGTGTGTTTAATGTGGCTTTTTAATTACAAAACCACAGAACTTTAATCAATTTAACCACAGAACAAGAACAATTTGAGTTTTAAGAATATGTATTCTGAAATGTCATGTATCCATTATCTTTAAATTATTCTTTTGATTCCTTTCTTTGAAGTTTTCCTATCTGATCATCCTATATGTCCCAAAGCACTTTCTCTTCTGATTTCCTCCCTTCACTGATTTTTCTGTCTCTTAGTTTTGTCTTCAGGCATCTCTGCAGTTCTCTCATCATTCTCATCCCTCCCCAGTCCTCCAGTAATTTTGGATTTCTGCAGTTCTCTGCATACACACTCATTCTCACAGTCTTGGTCGTCCCTTTCTTTCTTGTCCTTTCTGGTTTAGTAAGGATGGGAGCCTGGAGAGTGAGGTGAAGTTTGATTACCCTTGTGTAGGGTAATAGAAAAAAAATGTGTTTTAAAAGGACATATTCTAGCTCTTGGGGACAGCTCTTGAAGACAGCTGTGCTGGCCAACCATGGGACTTAGAAGACGTGAACTGAAAGGAGGGTTGTGCCCAGAAAATAGAGGATACGATTGGGATTCAGCTCCCTCTCCCTTTTGCCTGGTCTGTAGCAGGTGCCTTGAGTCACCTTTTTTTATCAGTTGCTGAACTCTGCCAGTGCTCTAACTTTTGAAGATACCACATCTGAGAGACTAGAAGTCCTTGATGTCAAATTTTCTCCTGTGTGTCAGGAAAGGCCAGCACATACTAGCTTTTGCTTTCACCTCCAACAGCTCTGGTGCATTGGCAATAAGGAGGTACGTTCACTTGAGATTTTTTTTTCCTCTTTTCCTTAATGGAAGAGAGGGATGCTGTCTTCCAAAATGTGCAACAAGGCCAATGGAGCAAGGAGTGATTTGGATCAATCAGAAAACTCCTTTGCTGCAGGTATGCATATGCTTTTTATCAGTTGGAGTGAGTTTTACTGTTTTTTTTCATAGAACTTAGCCATAAAAGATTAAGATTAGTACACAGAATTTCTTTTTAGTCTCTTCAAAAAATTGAAAATACAGTGGTATGCCCACACAGAGAATACTAATTTTAGGCTAAGTTTGGTGGTGTTTGTTTGTTTGTTTGTTTGGTTTGTTTTTTTTTTTTTTTTTAAGCAAAATCATAAAATTGTTAGAGTCATTTCTGAGCTGAGAACAAATTTGTAACATTTTTACCATGTTCTCTGCATACAGTAATTTTGAAGCGTCAGTCTAGAAGTGATCCATGATGCTTTATTAGATTTTGAAAAGTAATTTTATCAGAAACCAGGAGTACGAGAAATAAGTAAATGTAAGTGATTTATATGTACTTATGCAGACATAAGTGTTGCAGAAATAGTTACTGCATGTTAGTAGTGCTTCTAAGGTTCCTGAATATTGAAAAACCTTTTCTGTTTCTTTTAGGACAGCAGTGTTTTAATTGCATCTGCTTTTGGAACTCCTTGACACAGGCAATTATATTTGTTAGAATTACTGGAAAAAATAATTCCTCTGGCAGTTATGATGTCCAAAAACCTTTTGTACTCTCATTTGCTCTGTTAACTTTGAATATTATGATTAGCATCAACACTTAGAAACTCTATATAGGCTAGCTTCACTGTCATAACTGATGCTACTGAAATGTGTTTGTGTCTAAAATTCTGAATTTTGATCCTTTTGGCTTTCCTATCTAATGGTCTTGTTGGAGTCGGTTGCTCACAGCAAAGAATTTAAAAAGCAGCTGTATAAGGATTTCCAGTCATTAACTTCTATCGGTGTCCTCTGTTCTTTTGATCTGCCTGAATTTATATGTTGTACTTTGACTGTGGCTGTCTCATTTGAGGCACAAAATTGTAGGCCATGCTGTTGAATGTCTCTTGTACTTGATAAGACTCTAACATTGGGTAATGCCTGCTGCAGCTATGTTTTGCCCTGCAAAGTAACATACCTGGTATATAATTCATAACAGGAAGACCAGTTAGTAAAATTAGAATACCCTTTCTTTTGGAAATCTATAGAGGCAAACAAGTAGTTTCATGGGAGATGAACTGCTTTTGCAGAATCAAAGGCACAAGTCACAGTTTCATCATAAATACTTACCACTGTGTTGCTCTACAGTTGTACTCGGTTGCCAATTAACTGTTTATTTTCACTGTTACTAACACATTTGGAAGAAGGCTTGGCTCTACCTAAAGAGGAAGAGAAAAAATATTCATGTCAAAATGCAATTAAATATTTAGCCATAATTATTTTGTCTGGAAAAGACTCTGGGAATTGCATTAGCTGCATGTTGGATGTGTATCCATCACTAGTTGTATAAACCAGCAGTATATGACTGTAAAAGTGTACTAAGGTGGAAGGTAAGTTAACCTGTATGAATGCAATGCATTTCAGCATGCAATGTTAGATACACAAAGTGAAAAAAAAATTAAATAAACGAAGGAAATGCCAGAACGCTAGCACTGATGCAGTTACTGAGTGAATTTCCTGGTACCGTTATAATGGATTGTGTTTCATTTCTGTTTTGTTTTTCCCCCACGCTGTCATCAAAGTGGCTGCAAAATATAAAATTAATGATTTTATTAAATCTGCCTGACTGTTGTTTCTGATATAGTTACTGCTAATGTTTTCTTCCCATTTTGTTCTCCACTATTGATCTCTGAGGAAGAAATGACTGTGGATTGTCTTTACAGTTAAAATATGTTCATACAAGTACAGGCAGTCAGTAGTGTTTTTCGGGAAATCACTGATCCACATTGGAAGTGTCTACCCATCACCTGAAATACCACAGTTGCCCAAGTGCATGCTCCTTGTGCTTTCCAAATGCTAAGTGAAAGGACTCTTTTAAACCAACGTAAGCATCTTTTTAAAAACAAGCAAACAAACAAACAAAAAACCCCCAAACCCCAAACAAAAAACCCCCAACAATGCACCAAAAACGCTAAACGAAACACAAAACCCGCGAAGAGGTAAGTTGCATTGTATTCTGAAGGTGGTCCAAGATGGATTTGCTGTGATTTGATACAGTAAAATTCCACCTTCTTAAATGGCTTTTCTGCTTTTCATCCTTCCCTTTGAGAGCTGTAAGTGTCCAGCTGAGAGTGGAGATCTTGGCAGATTACAGATAGAAAGGAGATCTCCAAAGGAGCTTTCTCCTAGCACATTAGTGGTCATGATGAAGAGGAACAGGGCCTTGACATGAAACTTGTGCAGTACAGGGATCCTGCTGTATGACTCAACTTTGCTTCTGTTGCTGATGGTGGAAGAGCTAGCTGATGGGGTGGGGGTGTGTTTGCAGTATATTTGGGATCTGGGAAATATAAAAATAAATAAGATGATGGGAGGAAGAGAATTTTGAAAATGCAGTTCAACAAAATGGATTGGGTCATGAAGATTAAAGAATAGCATGTAAAAGCATCAGGCTTACTGAAAAGGGTAGCAATTTAAGCAAAGTTAAATTTGTTGCAAGCCTTAATGAATCCGTACATCTTCATTTGTTTTCATTAAAATCCCAAAGTGCAAGCTAGCTTTAAAAAAAAAAATAAAAAAAAAATGTTTTATTGCTGAACTTCTTAGGAAGTGGAAACTGCCATTATTTTGGTCAGTGGATGGAAAGTTTGTCAGCTTTTGTGGTTCAGAAAGAGCCTCTGAGATAACATTGTCTTGAAACTCTTAATAGTACCAGCCCCCTAGTTTACAGTGTCTTACCCTGTTCTTCCTACATTCATTAAACAGGAGGGGTAACAAGTTTTGTTCTTCTTTTAGCAGCTGAAGAACATCAGCATCAGAAAAATACTCAGCTTGTATTTCTAGTACAGAGTCCAGGAGATTTTATACTTTATATAGAAAGTTAAAAAATACTTTTGTGATTTTTAAATGTACTGCCTAAATCTGTAGGAATTTCAAAATTACTAAAGAAGAATATAGTAGACCTAGACAAAAGATGTTAAAAATTATGAAATAGCTTTAATGAAACTAAGCTGAGTAGATCTTTTTTATCTTGTAAGAAAAGGCTGGTGAGAAGGATATGACAAATACGTACAGAATCGTGAAAAATACAGAGAAACTGAATAGATTTGGGCTTTTTCCCCCCCGTTGTTTCAGATAATGTAAAGAGGCATCTAGCAAAGCCATCATGGAACAAGTTTTAAGAAAGCATAATTAATTCATGCTTGTCATAAAATGTTGTGGCAGTCAAATCCAGATAGGTTCCATGACAGCAGCACTCAGAAATGGCTCAGAGCAGTGCACAAATGTGGCAAGATTTGGGGGAATCAAAGGTGGAAGATGTAGCTTACACTGATTGCACTGGTAAGACTGGGGGAGATGGGGGGAATAAACAGGCTTTTGAACGTATAAGTCCTTTTTTCAGGCTTCAGATAGTAGCACCTATCTTTGAAACTAAATGCACATTGAAAATAACAGCTCTGAGTTTAACTAGTAAGATAAACTTACTAATAAAGTTGAGCAAGTACCTGAGAGGGAATGTTCTCAGAGACAATATATCTGTAAGACATACCTGCAATTTCCTTTCCTTGTTTGCAGACTGACCCTTCTGTTGTATTTGTTGTTAAAGGAAGAAGGATTTACATAATCTTGCTGCTAGTATATTTTAGTTCCCTCCTTTTCTGTCTTTGGCTGGTTGCTTTTTTCTTATTAATATTTCATAAGACTGATGTTAGATCATTGAGCATGCATATTATTTTTTTGTTGTTGTTGGCTCTTCACAGGGCAGATAACAAGGCAGACAATTCTTGGTTTTTGCTGATTATAGAATATATGGGTAGCTGTACAGTTCTGGAATTGATACTGTTGTCAAAGTGAGAACATTGAAGCGTACAGGAAATATAGGTAATATTTTATAATTATTGTATCTCCAGTTGCATGACTGCTGCTGTGTTTTCCTCTGTGCAATTTCAAGAGGATAATTCAATAGCCTGATGTTTTGAAAAATACCAAGGAAGATGAGTAACAGTTCACACATACTAGACACCCATGTTATTTCCTGCCATTAGGTAGCACACAGTGGCCCATGTGATTAGGGCTAGGGGGATGTATTAAACTTTAACTAATGGCTGTGCTCAAGGCCAGTCCTTAATGCAAAAGTGAAGGAAAGGACTGGGGGAAAGGAAGAGGCAGAATTTGACTGGAAATCAGTGTAACTATTGGTTCCCCAAAGCTACCCTTAAAAACAGAAAACCAAATTGACTGCTGTTGCAGTGAGAACCTTTTATTCTTTTTATGCTTTGCTTTCAGTATGGAGGCTAAATGATACTTGCTTTGGAAATACTGCTTTATGTCAATGCATTCATGCAGTAATTCTGCATAAGGGAAGACTTTCCTACTAGAAAAAAGCTTTGGATAACTTAATCACATTTCAGTCCACTGACAAGTTGCAGGTGGTGCTCTGGCTGCTCTTCCAGAAAACAGTGACTCATCATGACCTACAGCAGAGTGAAGACATAGGTAGACCCACATTGTGCTGAGTTTTAGTTGAACTAAGACATACATTTGGGTTTTTTCCACAATGTTTTCTAGGCAATTAGATACACTCAGCTGTGATTCAATAAATGCTGTTCTTTTTTGACAGAAATGCTAAGCTTGTTAAAATGCCTCTGGATTCTTTCAGAGAAGTCTTTAAAACGCTTTATATAACTTACTATGATTAATTGTTTTATGAGGTGTTTCAGAATAAGGAAAAAGTATGTTGTGAGAAAAACTGTGTGGTTAACTGGCTGAGAACAAAAAATGAGTAGCTACTATGTTTGGAAGGAAAGGTAAGTAGGGATAATGTAGCAGTTTTGCACTTGAATTCATGAAGATTGTTCACTCACAGTGCTATTATGACTTTAAGCAAGTATTTAGATGTGGGTGAGAATTTTTATTGTATTGCAAATCGTCTTCACTGAAAAATCTTGCTTTGTTTTTTTTATAAGCAAACAAAGCAGTCATAGGATGCTTCTGGTGATTTGGTGGGATTTTCTTGTAAAAGATTTTAATTTCTGCGAATGTCCCTAGTAGTGCACACCTTGAAGCTTAGCCCAGTCAGTTGTGGAGATGTGATACATACAGGTTAGTCAATATGGACCAGCAGCCTGATAAGTGGAAGGACAGTGGGAAAATGGGTCTTGTCAGTTGGGGACTGTGAGGAAGTGGGAAGGAGACATAGAATTAAATGACTTCTTTTCTTTTAATTAAATTAAAATTTAATGGCCATGTCAAATCAACATTTAGTCTGTTGAAGAGTTCCTATGTTTATCATCTGTTATTGGCATGTATTTAACAGGCTAAAAATAATTAAACAATGCAATTATTGCTATTTTTCTTCTAGTTTTATGTTTCTTAATTTCAACTTGGGATGAGCAGCATTGCACAATTGTTTTCTCTATCAAACCCAAAGAAAATGAATCCCATTTAAATAGACACAACATATTGGTCATATAAGGTAGCATGTTTAAATGTTAATGCAGAAGCAGACTGAGTAGAAGAGACTGATTTCCCATACTGTGATTCTCATACTGTCACTGTTGGAGAACACAGTATTTCATATTGTCAAGAATCAGTTATATCAAAGCCATTGTGTACCACTTGATTTCTTAAGCCTTTCTGCAGTTCAGTATCATTTCTGTGTTATTCTGACAATATTCCTCAGTGTTTACATTTTAAATAGATACATACATTTTGCTTTTCCCAATATTGAGTCCAGTATACAATATTTAAAACCATGTTTTCCAGCTTTGATGGGTCCCTATAGGCAAAAGTCTATTGCAATACATTTTTGTGGTTCTGTAAATACATGGTCACACTTCCTTGTCTAGCTTAGAAATGTTCAGTCTGTAGTGAAGTTCACATTACTGGCTATGATTGAAAGAGGCAAGTTTGGACCTTAATACTTGGTTGGTCTCCAAGGCATTTAGTCTTACTAGGGGTATGGAAAAGAAATGTTAGAGTTCATCTGGAATGTGATTGTAACTGGCATGTTTTTGTTTTGCTTGCATAGTGTGCACATAGTATAAACCAATGTTGTGTTTAACTTCTCAGGATCATCTGTTACAGGGCCTAAACTAAAATAATATTGTTGGCTCAAAGATAGGAGGACTCTAGTCTTCTTTTTTTTCCAGGGAACACATTAAGTATGTAGGAATACTTTGTAATCATAAGAACTTCTCGTGGTGACATCATGACTGTACTCGACTTGTGTTTAAATTTTCCCATGTAAGTAGCTATTTAGGAAAATGTGTATGTGAAATTAAGTGTGTAGGTAGCTCACTATCAGAGACATGTTTGTATTTAATGTCTTTATAAAGCATTTATGTTAATAATAGTTTTCAGAACAAGAAATTGTAAGAGAGAATTTATGTAAAATAAGTTTCCTTTAAGAAAGGAAAAAGAAGTGGTTTAATAAACACCATGGGCATTCAGACTCTGGCTTTGATGCACTTTTTGGGTAAAAAATTGGCTTTAATTCAAGTACCCAGATTTGTAGGGTTACGTAGTTGAACTTTGCATAAAATGAAAGCAGTCTTAAACAGCTTTAAAATATATTTCTGATATAATTGATCTTTAGGCATGAGAGAAGAATTGCAAAGCAGAAGTTTAATTTCATGATTCTCACAGAAAGGTATCAGACACTGAGAGGGTATTGCACACTTAATTTTGAACCATATCTGTCAGACTTCTTCCCTCATTTTCTTATGGACCTTGCAACCAGAGGCTTAGTGCAGGACTGAGGTTCTGCATATTATTTTTTGTTAAAAAATGTGTCATGTACGTTTATCAGCCTTCAAAAGGTAGTTGCTTCTGTGGTAGAAACGTGGTGGCATTATGGCAAACTCTGTCCAGAAGGAAAGAAGGTATTATCCTTGTCCTGAAAAAAGTTGCCAAAGAATTGTGGACCAAATTTGAACACTAAGGAAGAAATCTGACTGTGTTTTATAGTGGAGTGTATTTAAGACCTGAACTGTTTTGAAGATGAAATCCCAAATCATCCAAATATTGAAGCATGTTTTTCAGTCCGGTTTGGCAAAATGCTGAAGTGCCTATTTAATTTCCATAGCTGCTTAAATAGATGCCTGGGGGAGAGCTGCAGTTGCAGATGCTGAGAAATTTAAGTCAGACTCCTTCCTCTTTTGAAAATCAGCTCTATTTTTGCAAAATAGAATCCCTAGATTATCTTTTAAAAGCAGGTTCCTATAAGGATTTTTTTCCTCTAGAGGAAACGGTTTTAGATCAAAAAAGATGGAGAATTTCCTGTTGGAATGGAGAAAGAAGAGTTTATGGACAAAATGAATACTGGAGCTTCCCATCTTTGAAATTGCTTTTGAAGACAAACACAGATAAATTTAGAGTGTTATTACTCAGAATATTCTTCTAGCTATTATTTTCTCCTTGTTTGCTGTAGATCACGGTGTATTTAAAGTTAATATTTTGTCCAGGTTAAGCTTTATTCATATTAGATGTGCAATTTTTGATTGACTTATGCCTTCTGTGTAACACTCTGAAGATACGTAAAATGCAGGTCAGTGTTCTTTTTTTTTCGGTGATTTTGTAGCATTTGGGATCTAATAAGATTACTGGGGCTTTAGCCTGATGTCCTGCAAATCAGTAAATTGATGTCAATTTGGTTTCAGGCAGGTGCTATACTGACCACACGGGTATTAGACTGAACAGCGTGTGGTTAGAAAACAGGAGAAGTGGGGTGGCGAGTAATGCTCAGGGCCTATGTGTTCAGTGTGATATTCTCAGACAATCCATGTAACAGCGAAAAGCAAAATAATCCTTTGTTCAGTAAACTCCCTGCTCCCTAGCCAAAACACATGCAAAAATGCAAAACAAAGATCTAACAATCTAACTGGATGAAATAATCTGTTCCTACACCAGATCTGGCAATCTGCTTTGCTTCAGTCAGGTGATCCATGCTTATTTATGTTTAAAGCATTCTGCAGGTCATCTGGGAATGTTTGTTTAAGGAACATGGCTTGGGTATTAAAAGGTACCACCTTCTCCCTGTAGCTCACAAAGAATGAGTAAAGGACAATATTTGTAGGTCAAGACATGCAGACCTCAGAAAGAAATGCTGTTCATTTCACAACCTTTATATAAATTCTTCCAAAGGTAAATTAAAGCCTTCACTTCACAAACATATCATGTAACAAAGACTCTGCTTGATGGTAAGCCTTGTGGTTTTGCTCTCCGTCTTTCCCAGTAAACTGTTCCAAGGTTCAGCTGGAGTCATTGCTAGGAAATTGCAGACAGTTTCAAGGTTGAATTGATCTAGTTTTAATTGTTAGCTGCTGGATCCTATTTCATTATTATCAGCAAGGTTGAAAAGGTCTTGCTACCAGATCTCCTTCTCAGTGAGTAAATGCTTATGTTTGGTAATCAAATGACTTCTCAGTCTTCTCTTCATTTAGCTGACATAGACAGGGCTCCCTAAGACTTCAAAAATGGAAAAAGTAGATGGCAGAGCAAAATAAATGGCAAATGACAAGAGCGTAGGAGGTAAAGCAAATAAGATGACATTTATGAAACATCTCCCACTTCAGGGACAGAAAAGTTGTCTGAGAAAATTTAAATAGACTTTTAGGTCCTTCCCCAGGTCCTTGAAGTCCTTCACAATACGTGAAATAGTGCCTGGCGTGGCCAGTGGTGCCAGCACGGATCTTGGCTAAGCACTGCATCAATGACTGCTTTTAAAGCAATTGCCATGAAAACAGGAAGGTGTTAATACCAACTTACAGCTTTGCTGAGAAACGGGGAATGATGTTTCTTTGAATTAGTGTTTAGGATATTAATCCACATGTTTCATTAAGAAAACTGAGAAATATCATATCCAGTACGTGAAAATGTTTAAACGCTTTTTCTCCTCCAACATTATTGACTTTCCATTTACATCTGTATCCAGTGTTGATTTAAGCTCTAATTTCAGGACCACTTCTGTGCAAATTTCCATTACATTCTGCTGGCACAAAAAGAGCTGCAATGTTGTAGTCCTCTAAATGTAAGGACTTGTAAGGTAGCAGAGGAAGGGCTAAGAATAGCTCTAAGAAAATGGTGATTGAAGGTTGCTACTACCAGAAGCATTCATCCAGCAGCCCACTCTCTCTGTCCTCTGCAGCTGTGCCAGAAAATATGCTGCATGAATAATTTGGCCAGTTGTGGCCTATTCCCCATTTCTTGGCTCAACTTCAGAATTAATCAGGAGGTGTGCATGTGCACACGTTCCCTGGCAAAATCCCCTGTTCAGAAGTGCTGGATGAGGACATGTAATCCAGTAATGTGTACGTATAGACTTCATACATAGAAGTTCAAGGGACAGAGGGGAGATGCAGGATCTGGTCTTCCATTGACAGTGGAAGAATCTCAGGTGCTTTGGCCAGGAAGACTAGATGTACTGTATTCTCCTACTATGTGTCAAAACTGTCTCTAGTCTTGTTGGGTGAGTTAATACGCAGCTTCTGGGGAGGTGAGATGCAGGATTTGATGGGTCAATTCTCCAGCCTGTGACATGCAGGGAGGCAGATTAGGACTGAATTCTGTCCTCAGAAGCTAATTCTGTGGCAGTTGCTACATCTTCCGGGATCAGGACCTGTATATGGCCTTCGTACAGTTTTCAAGTGTTGTCATTTGTCCTTCCCATGTTTTAAAATGTATTTACCGCATTCCTCTATATTCCTTGTCATTCCTTCTACTAGCATTCTTTTTGTGTCCTTTTAGCTTCTGCCAGTTATTATTAGCTCTGATCCCATAGGTGTAAATTTTTTTTCATTTGGAAAAAAAATGCAGCTTGGCTGATGGTATATGGAAGCAAGCCAGTAACAGCTAAAGAACGAGTGGAAACAAAGTCTGCCAAAGTTTCCTCATTTTAAATGAAACTGCCTGACTTGGATCTCATCAGTTTGAATTTTTCTTTTTTTGAATGGAAGCTGGATTTTGACTGTGAGGTGATGCTGGTGATGATGTCAACATAGCCACAGGCCTCTCAGATACCTGTTTTTCCTTGGCCTCTGTGATTATTGGCTCACCAGTTGATGCTGTTACCCTGTAGAATCATTTAGGTTGGAAAAGGCCTTTAAGATCATCAAGTCCAACGTTAACCTAGCACTTGCCAGCTCACCACTAAACCATGTCCCTAAGCACCACATCTATGCATCTTTTAAATACCTCCAGGGATGGCGACTCAACCACTTCCCTGGGCAGCCTGTTCCAGTGCTTGACAACCCTTTCGGTAAATAAATTTTTCCTAATATCCAATCTAAACCTCCGCTGGCACAACTTGAGTCCATTTCCTCTTGTCCTATTGCTTGTCACTTGGGAGAAGAGACCTACACACACCTGGCTACAGCTATAGAGAGCTGTAAGTCTGCCCTCAGCCTCCTGTTCTCCAAACTAAACAACTGCAGTTCCCTCAGCCGTTCCTCATAAGACTTGTGCTCTCAAGCCTTTACCAGTGCACACCAGCACCTCAATGTCTGTCCTGTAGTGAGTGGTCCCAAACTGAACACAGTATTCAAGGTGCAGCCTCACCAGTGCCCAGTACTAGAGCCCTGGTGTTTAAATGAATTCACATGTCTTCAGTCATGTTACGGTTACGTGTCTTGTGTTCATGCTGCATCACCCTAAGGAAACAAAAATTACACAGTGCTGTAGGGAAGAAAAAGCCTTTCTGTTTTTCTGTGTGGTTTTGTTGTGTAAATAGTATGAGAGCGCAGCACTGCTGAAATTAAGAGTTCTTTGCTGATTAATTAAACATACCCTAAGCTCATTTTAGTTCAAGTCAACAAGTATGCATATGTTTGTAGAGCTGGTTAATGAGCGGAAAGTGAGAGTGTTGGGAAGACAGGCCACGGAACTGGCAAGCTTTACCTTGCTCCAAGACATGCCGCATCACAGGGTGAAGGCAGGCTGTCTGTTGGATATATTTGCCTCAGAGACAGTAGTGGAGCACTAGAAGCAAACACTGTTAATACTATTTGTACTTTATACTGGTGTTGTATTTGTATACACTATACAAAATAAGAGGCTCCATGTTTTTAGGAAACTCCAACGGTATGAGGAAATTTGATGCGCGTGTAGCTCAAGAAAGCTTTGTCAGCTGTAAGCGATGTGTTTTGTTGAATGGGAGGAGTCCTCAGTGTTTGTAAGTCTTGTGAATTTTCTGTTTTTCACTAGTTGGATATCAATAGGGGAAATGGACATCCTTCATAGTACTGTACCAGCTAATTCTGTGCAGAGAAAGTCATCTTTGTCTCTTACTGCTTTGTTTTCAGTGAAATGCAAATTGGCTTTCAGGCTGAAGATAACACCATAGATATGTTGCAAATAGGATATATGTAATAAAGTATATGGATGTGTATTACTAAATAAACTTAAAACTTTGATCTAGGAGGAATTTTGAATCAAATGGTGTATAAGTCTTACAATGAAATGCAGATGAATGTGAGATTTAACTCAGGATTAAGCTTTAGAAACACTTAACGAGGCTTAAAAATTCAGTGATTTTAAAGGTTAAGTGAAATATGTGTGGCTTTAGACTAATGAGCTCTATAATGAATATATCGGAATTTCCTTTACTTTCTTCTTCTGGCATCGCTTCTCTGGTTTGTCAGGTTTCTTTTCTTGTGTGGACAAATTCGGGATCAGTGTCTAAGGATTAACAGAAGTTTTGGATAATTCATTAGTCTTATAAAAAGGGCATGTGGCAGGAATTGACAATTGATTTAATTTCTTCTTGAAATTACTATGTGGGGAGATATCAGACATGAGTATATTCAGTATAACTGTAAAGATAAATTAAAACTGTGATTAGCTTTGAACTTTTGTGTGAGAAGATATACTTGCATGAAGGGAGGGAAGGTGACCCGTGGCTTTTAAAACTTGCACTAAAACTGGTTTTGCTGCATAGTTGGTCCTACTGGAGGATTTCGAATCTGGGATTGATGATCATTGACATGGCTTAACTAAATATTGGGGTCTTCTCAGGCCTGAAAACTGCCGAAAAGACCTGTGTGTTTTCTTTCATTTTTTTTTTTCCTTTCTGGGTGAGGAATCACATTTGACTATATGTTCCTGATTGTAGTCCACGGTAAATTCATGAGAGTTTCAGAGTAACAAGACCAGACAGTGAATCAGTCAAAGATGTTCTTGTGTTGGGTTTGGCTTTTGCTGCTGCCAGTGATGTGGCTTCTAATCCTTCAGCAATGATGAGTTCTGCTTCTTTTATCACCGAGATACCGGATAATTGTCTCTGTCAGTATGTCTCTTAATTTTGTATCTGCTTCCTTTCATTGAATGAAAATCTATATTAAGCCTCACTACATGCTATGTTAATTTTTATTTGATACTGAGTTTTGATTTTATAGATATTTGCAATTCTGTGGCATTGCTCTGATTTCTCAGCTTTTTACTTCAGCGTTTGTTGAGGCTAATGGATATGGTAGTCTTGCAAGTACAGCTTCAGAGTCTATATGACATAGAGTGAATCAAAGCTTGACCTGGAACAGTATCCTTCATCCTGAGGAGAGGACTTAATTACTGGTTTGCAGAGCTGAGAATACTGGATTCTGAATCTGCTGACTGACTCTTGTTTATCACTTTCTACTTTCCTTCCAATCCAAATTTCAGCTTTAAAGATATACATCTTAATTTGGGTACCCACTGCTCGCTGACCAACCTCCTTTTCTTTCTATACGTGGATACTTCCTGGATTATTTCCCATTAAAATTTTGTTCCCTGTTCCAAGCAGTGAAATTTTAAGTCCCAAACTTTCTGTTCTGGAAGTCTCTGCATTCTCTTACTGCTGGCATAAACTCTTCACTGTGCTGCACAGGTCCCGCACCACTGCAGTTTGTGGGGCACCCTTGCCATCAGTATAAATAATCCCAGTTTCATTGTTTGCTAGGATAAGAGGCGTTTCTTCTGTGGAGTACTGGTTGTATAATGCTTATAGTAGAATGGGTGCTTCTTGGTGAAAGAGTGTATTCCCCTGCAAAACTGGGTAAACTTTTAAGAGTTGTTATTAATTCTTGAACAAAGGAGCAGCTTTAAAGAAGAATTTAAAAATGTTGAAAATATATGCCTTTCTTCTTCATGGGAATGAGTTTCATCCTGCCTAACTAGGCAAGAATTACCTCCTCAACTGCCTCCCAACCTGCTTCTATTAAGGATGTGGAAAAATAAGACTTCCACAAATAAAATTTAGAAAAGGCCACAGAGGCTGTTTTATACAATATGTATGACTAACGTAGCACTTCTGTCTCCACGGTGGCCTTATTTGTGAATCTTCACACATCCTCTGTTATGTAAACGGGCTGCACAACTGGCATTTAGTATTGCATGGCTGATGTATTAAATAAGGAGACAGTACTTCAGGATATCATGTGTAATATTTTTTTGTTATAGGGAGAAGATACAAGAAAATAAGAGGATAGGTCCTCAATCTAGAGAAATAGAAGGGTAGAAGGCAGGAGGGAGGAAGAGGATATGAATGGGTTCTACGAGTCATTACTTTTAAGATTTTTACAAAAATAAACATTTTCTCAGATTCTGAGATGCTCTTGACCTTTTGTAAGCTTACTGAACACTAGGGAGTGGCTAAGCAGTTGAGGACTAAAAAAATGCTCGTACAGTGGTAAAGTTTCTGCAGTGCTAAGAGGGCAACGTTGGCCTTTCATCTGCATTTTTAACTGAACCCTGTCACTTGAGAGCGGGATAGTTAGAGACGTTCTTCAGGCATATATAGTGCTCTGCTCTGGCAGACCTGCGGAGAAAAGATGTCAAGTCCTATCTTGGATCAATAAGTTCCCACTGGCTTCTTGAGAGCCCACTGCTTTCTAAAACACAGGCTCCTATCAAAGTGGACATTGTTTTGAGGTTTTGCTCTGCTGTTGACCTGCTAACTGCCACTCATTTTGATATTTATTTTCTCTCTCTTTAATTCTCTTTTGTTTACATTCTTCAGGGCAGGAATTGTTTCTCACTCTGTCTAGGCAGAGCACCTTGCTTGATCCTGCTTGGGGACCTTGCTTAGTATCTTAACACATGAATACCCCCTGGGCAGTTGCTTGGAGGGTACCTGGAGCTTCACTCTTTATTCCTGAAGTGTCAGAATGATCTTTTTTTTTTCCTCAACTCCATTAAAGTTGGATAGACTAATCTAAATTGAGTATAGCCTTCCATGAGAAAATCCAAATAGGAATCTTTTCAAAGTTGATGCTTATGGATGTTTCCAGTCAATGATGGTTTTGTTTGATAGAGATTTTTTTTTTTTTTTTTGTGGTGCAGACTGTCTCTTCCCAAGCATCCAAAACATCCTGGGCATCTAGGTTTTGACTTCTACCTGTTAGAGAACATTGTTGGTTTTTATTTATTTACTTATTTATTTTTTATTTTGCTCCCACTGCCCAGGCTGCTACCATCATACTTCTGTCACCGTAAGGGATGTTTTTCCTGATTTTTCTGGCTCCAGGCTAAGTGAAGGCTTGTGTGAAATCCACAGTTCTGTGATGAGTGTGCCACTTTCAGAATTTATGTGGTTAGCAAATTTTGGGATAGCTTTGCAATCAGAATAGAAATTAAAAATTGAGGGTGGGATTCTTCCCTACATTTTGCTACAGCAAATGAAGCTTGAGACACACAAAAGAGCAAAGTCTGTCATGAGAGTTCTGTATAAACAAGTAAGTTTACCTTTGCAAATGTGGACAAATAGAAGAGTTATGCTATTAAAAAACTGCACTTCTGAAAGCTTGATGAATTTAACCAGTGCTGAAAAAGTCTAATCCGCTTGTGCAGTATATGTGCGCTTGCTTTTTTTTTTTTTTTTTAAATCTAAACAGTTTAGAATTTCACAAGTGAGATTTCCACGTCAGTGGTTTGAGAGTGCAGGTATACAGTGGAAAGAATGTCAATGGAGAGCAGGAGTTGTTTCTCAGACAAAACCTGACAGCTGCTTCGTGACTCCCGTTGTTTTGTGGACTTCATGCTGAGCGGCTCCAGTTATGAATCTGACCCACAGTAAACTATGGCATATTCAAGCACTAGAAAACAGGTCATTCTCACAGAGGTAAAAGGTAAAGCACCAAGCCCTTATCGTGTATAAATTGGCATAGATCCTTGGAAAATCAGTTAAGCTAAGCTTGGTTTATGCCAGCCTACATATTCTTAGAATATGGCTAAGAAGTGTTCTTACAAATTATATATAAAAATAATTTTCAAGGTGAATGAGAAGTTACTGTATATTATATGTATTTAATGTACTTAGATCAGTCTTTAAACAATCTATTTTTCTCCATTCTGTGTTTATCAGTAATTGTGAATGTCACACAAGTACCACCTTTTAATTTGCTTTTAGGGTATGATAGTATTGCATGCTGCAATTTTTGGATATACAGGGATCCTCTAAATCCAGGTTTACAATATTATAAATCTAATTTTAAATTATGAATTTTATTGGGTTGATAAACATGATGTTAGTGAGTGTAATATTTTGTCTTTATAGATTTTGATTTTTAGTATATGAAGGAAAACAAAAACCTGACAATCACAGAAGCATAGTAATAATTTCATAATTCTGTAGTGTTTCATGTTGTTAGAGGACTTAGAAAAGTACCAGCAAAAGGAGCACAAAGAGAAAAATCTACAGATAATGAAGGGGGAGATGAGCTATAGAATATAATAAATAAAATAATACTATGCAAGGTAAAGAATTGTTACTGTATTGCAGTGGTATTAGCCTGTAACTATTGTTAGCAGTTTTTCTTGCTTGTTAGCAGAGTTCCTCAGTTTCATCTTTTGATTTTGAACATTCCAAATGAAATGCATTTTATTCAGACATCTCTCATTCCAACATATTTCTATGACTTGCATGGAAACGGATTATTTTTGTATTGTATCGTATTTTGCTCCAGTAATACGTTTTCAAGGGATGTCTGTAATTTTGAGGATCTTATTTTTCTTCCATAATGATGATCCGTCCATGATATCCGTCTGTTTTCATGTGGGGGTTTTGTGCATTGCTATTGTTTGTTATAAATACCAATGAATGCAGATACTGTGATGACTCACTGGTGGTAAATGTGTAATTTATAAGTGTCTCTGGAATATTATAGTGTTGCAGGCTTCATAAATAAATAGATCAGATAGATGTTGCAACATCTTCTTGCGGAGGTCTTCCACAAAATAATTATTAGCATGTGGTAAAAGTTGAAGTGCACGTGTTCTACAGAAATGAAGAGTAATATGGAATGTTTCAATATAATTCCAATGGCACCAGTAAAATTTCCTAAAAAATAACATCAGAAGAGTGAAGTAGCAGCTATCAAAAGCATTTATGTATTAGTCACTCACTGAAAATGGTTTTACATTTAATCTTTGAAAAAAATAGATATAATATATCAAATTTGATAAATGTATGGGTAATTTAGGGTGAAGGCATATCCCTCTTCAAAAAGAACAAAGGCTTAGTTCTCCACAAATGTATTTATGGACCTAAAATATAATCTTTGTGTGGGAGAAATGATATAAAGTTATATGAAAGATTCTCCTAAACACTATTAAATATTTTTGGAGGCTCAACTGTAACAAATTGTTGTTATGAGCTCCTTCCTTCATCCGTGCACTGGTGAGTTTTATTTATATAAAATATCTAGGGGTCTGTACCCGTGTCCAACTGAATATGAATACTTGGCATGAGTTTTGTGGAAGTGCTGCATAAAGGATTTTATAATTTAACATCATAAATACATTCATAAACATGGATTCATGTGTGTCTGGTATATGAGCTTCACCGGAGCAAGGGCCTCTACTTGCAAATACAAAACATCTTAATTTTTTATCTAGTTAAGCTTTTGAATTTGAGATGTTAAAAAATTTTAACTTCAACTCCAGTAATTTCCATTCACATACTTCTATGTGTGTGTATAAATATATGGATGTGTATACGCACACATTTTTTATAATTATATATAATATGTAAACGTGTGTGTGTGTGTGCCTACACAACACAGACATCCTTTCCATTTTACAACAGAAACACTGAAAATCCAGAACTGAGACATAGTAGAATTGAGCTGCGTGGCAGTTCCTGTTGCCTTGGTTACAGGGGGGCCAAGTCTTTTCTGGACTATTCACTCAGTGTATAGTATTTAAATAGGAAAACGTATGAATATTTATATAACAGTTTTGCTCACATGTTGTTACCATGTATCAGAGCACACTGTAGATAATTCATTTCCAATTCCCTAATGCTAAACTTATGAATGATTTACTATCCACAGCAGCAAAAGCTGCATAATTTAAGAGCAATGTTGAGTAAGGATGGCTTTCTGCTCATTGCTGTAGAAGCAACCCCATGCATAAAACAACTTTAAGGTCATGCTGATTGTTTTTCCTATATTCAGGAAATATCTTTTAGAAGCGTGAATATAAATAGGAGAGAATAAAGGATGCCAGAGCTGAGCATTCCCTCCTGAATGTGCCTGATGCTGTGTAGTTCAGCCCCCAAGGTCAGGGGAAGGGAAGGCCTCCGGCAGCCCCAGGGCACGGGCTGCTGCTGGGGAGAAGAGAAGTGGGGTTAATACAGAGAAGTAGCGAGCCCTGAAAGGAATTAGCAAAACCTCTTATCAGGAAAGCTTCTTGGAAGGAAATTGGAACATGCAATATTATGGACTTTAAACACACCTGGGTTTTACTATCCATGCCACATCCTATCTGAAACCTCTTGAAATCTGCAGCTTTGTGAAAGCAGCCTCAATCTTTTATTCTTTGGTTGGTTTGCTACTGTACTTGTGACTTATTGATGTCCTTGTGCTGGAAGTTTGTATTAATTTTTCAAAAATGCATTGTATAACTTCATTTTACCATTTACTCTGCTAACCTAGTGCGAAAACAAATTTCATAGTATACTTGTTAGTATCTTAGTATGACCTGAGATACATTCCTATGTGAAATTCATTCTGATTAGAGACCATTCATCCCCTGCAATCTAGCATGATTCCACCGGCTAGTGTGAGCATAAACAGCAATTTACTGAACTGCAGAAATAGTGTTTTAGTCTAGATTTGACAGCCTACTCAACATTTGGGTCATAACTGTAAAATGATGTTTAAAAAAAAAAGTAATTGAGTTTAGCTCTTTGAAGGTAAGTTTTCAGGCAACTTGCCTTTGTAGTAGTATATATAGATGCAAACAATAATGGTATGCAGTCAATAAGGTACTGTAATCCTCATTCTAAAACGTTTATCAGAAAATAACTAATGAAGGTGTAACTCTATTAGTTAGGCCCAATATGAAATGAAGAAACAGTCATTCCTGCAGTATCTTGGAACAACAGTGAAAACCTAAAGCGTTTTATGTCTTGCTTAAGTTCTTAGTATTACTTTATTACTGCAACAGTTTCCTTAATTTAAGCAACTTGTTAGGCACAAATGCTGGGAAAGAGATGCCTGATGGGATTCTAACCAATATGCCGTGAACAGCCTAGCTTGTGGCGTCCGTCATTGTATTACACTGTGATTTAGGAGCTGTCTTATGATCTGTGCCGCATGCTTGATTCCCAGGTATTACTAACTTGCAGTTTTCGATGCTGCTGAAGAGTAGGAGGTTTCTGTTAAGATTTTTTTACACCATTTTCTGGTCTAGGACCTTCAGCTCCTGTTGCAGGTAGTTTCCTACAGTAGCACCAGCATTATTTTGACAGAATTCTGGTGACTCTTGCCACTGTCAGGAGGCTCTGGAAAGTATCTGCAGCTACCAGAAATTCCTATGGGGTTTTTCACACTCCACCAGTGGATCATAGTCCCTTCAGAGTAAACATCTTTATGAACAAGTGCTCTGACTGTATTTGATTTTTGCAAAACACCTGCTACACCTTGCGAATGTCCAGAAGGACAGCATAGGCAATAGCAAAACTGCTTTTATTCTAGCACTTATGTAATCGTATATTATGACCATTTATGTGATATACCTATGTTTGCGTTCTGTTTGTAACTAATGAACGTACGTTCTACCGTGATAATGGATGATGCTGTAAGTGACCTAAAGAAAAAGATCAACTCTGTTGATGAACTTGGTGGAAATACTGAGTGCATTTCCAGTCAGTGAGGAATTAATGAATTAGTAAGTGGTTTAATGCCTTCATCTTTCTCCTGCCCTCCTTACATACTTTTAGGAAACTATGTTTCTATAAAGTCAGATTCATTACTGAGAAAGGACTAAGGCAGAAAAAGACACTTGAGATAAGAGGCAAATGACTGCTGTGCTATACAGAATGCTTCTCTCGCCTACCACCCATAGATGCCTTGATGCAGGATCAAATTAAATTATTGTTGATTTCTTCTTGCTGATTAGGTTTAGTTCTTCTCTTAGATTAGAGAAATCGAGTTAATCAGATCATGCGTTTACTAAAAGTAGAAAGGAGTCCTCTTAAATCCCAGCTACAATGTAGCAGGGTTTTAACTACATTGAAAAGATCTGTGTGAATTCACAATAAATATTTTGAGCATGTTATAAAATATTATGTCTAAGTAGCTTATCTGAGGTAAAAATCCATTCAACACTATAATCCAAGTTTTTTTTTCCTTGCATTAATTGGAAAGCAGATTTCTCAGATATTTTTTCTGTAGTTACAAATTTGGTGCTTATGAGTCTGAAGCTGTGTGAAAGTTGGTTTATTTTTCTCATTCATAGAAAGCCAGAACAGAATAGTTTATGCTCAAGTGAGAAAACAGAGAAGTGGAATTAATTGGTGGTGTTTAGACACAGTCTTTCAGATTAAAAGGCTGATATATGTTCAGCTTCACACAGGAGTGCTAACTTGGAATCACCAGTTTGATAAATGCTTTTAAAAGGAGAAAATGTACTTATGTTCCTCTAGACAGGAAGCTCTTGCTCTCTCTCTTTGTGGATATATCTTTTGCCACTTTCCCATGTCACTGAGGGAACACTAAGTATGAATTATTATTGGAGCTTTTGGGAGGAGAAAAACCTCATGTCTGAGTGTTGTGGTTTTAATTCTGAAGGGAAGATGATTGCTGAGAAATTGTTTTGCCACTAATAAAAAAACAGCAGTAAAAGTCATTGGAGCTGGCTGTATACATTTAACCACAATCTTTCTTTGCAATTGCAGTGTCAGCATGGAAGAAAGCAGAAAAGTTTTTTTTGTTTTCCCGGTGATGGTGATGAGATCTGGTGAGGTGCATTATGTGCAGTTAAAATTCATACTTTAGATTGTATTTCTTCACATTACTCCAAAATTATGTAGAAAGAATATAAATTGGCTTTGTAAAACTTTTTCATAAAATCTCAGGAATTCAGAGCTCTACACATTAGTAATATCTCAAGGTATTGTATTTGTATTGAGCCCTGGCTTGTGTTGGACAGGTTTTTTTAACAATTACATTTAGAAATAACAATTTTGCTTTGCTTATTTATAGTATTAGTTGGCCCAGTTAGGTTGTGTTAGCAGGCTGTATCGGGAGAACCACAGAAATATGCTTAAGTAACTGAGTGATGGTAGTAGAGGAAGGTGGCAGAGACAGGCTGTAACGCGAAGAAAAGTTGCAAACATAAAAAAATTATAGCATAAGGATGTTGAAGCTTCATTAAAAACAATTCTGCTGTTTAAAACTGTTTCACCTTGGCAGCAAAATGTTATTTTAATCTGCCATTTGGCACGCTTAGTTGCAACCCTGTTGGTTTGACTGTAAGACTCTGTTATAGTTTAGGTGTGGAACAGAAGAGTAGTTCTCTGAAAGCAGTGATCAGTTTTGTGAGGCAGCAGCACTGAGGTCCCTGGTGGGACTTTGGGTCCCTTCCTTTAGAAAGGTGGCAGTGCATCTTGTTGGGTTTGATGGAGGGGGTCAGAAAACGAGGAGAAGGATGCTCTAGTCCCCCTCTGGGGAGCTGGCTGAAAGCTGGTGCCACTCCACCAAGAAAGCAGTGCTGAGAAGGGTTCTGCATCCCATATCCGTCTTGACAGAAAACAATCTGCCAAAAAGTGAAGCAGAAGAAAGGAAAGTGGACGCAGTCTGTGTGGGAGGCAGAGAGTGCCCATACTCCACATAGGGCTAGGTTTTTTGACATGTTTTACTAACCTTTTTCATTTCTGTTCTTCAAAAAATAAGAGTCTGCTCAGAATGAAAGGTGCATTGCATATGAATCAATACAGTGCTTTATAAATGTTCTCTACAGCTTTAAAAAAATCAATGTAGCTACTGTTGGGTAAAAACTGATAAATATTTTTACATGAAAATAGAGAATGTCAGCCACTTACTGTGGAGAGTTTGGCAATCTTTCCACATTAGGAAATTTGGACTAGTTTTCCATTATTTTTGGCCAACTTTGCTGGCACTGAACTGGTCTATCAGAAACATCACAAATAATTTTATCAAAGTGAATTCTCTGGGAGAAATAAGATGGTATGCTTTTCTTTGTATAGGAAAATCTCATGTATGTAAAAGACTGACCTATGATAAATCTTCCTTTTCCTTATTTCACTGCAGTGAGATAGAATATCTTTGAGTGCTGGATGGGTTGTGTGATTACCCTCAGACTTACACTTTCCCTTTATAGGGCATTAAAGGACTTTAGGAACACGCACATGATCACTGCAATAACTTTTGGTAATTAGAGGCATGGAAAAGTATCGTTCCTAAAAAGTGTATAAAAAGAGTTGAGACTGTTATCTTTAGGAAAAGAAAGGAAATAAAGGGAATGCCAAAAGCTTACCAAATTATGAGTGCTTTTAGTGACTGTAGTTGTATAATCTAAACTCATAAATGCAATGTGAGAATAAGAGTTTGGGCAAAATACTGATGCAGTTGAGCTAGAACCAGCGTCTTGTCCAACAGAGGCTGGAACATCAACCCCTTACTTTAGTTTAAGCTTTTCTCACAAGAAGGATTGGAGAAGAAAAGTTATTGGTTGATAAGGAACTGTTCTAAAAAGAGTACGTGTCTCCTGATAAATAAATTGGACTTTATCAAAAGCACCATAATATTTGAGAGCAGTGCAGTTTAAGTATTTAAGGAGAACTTTGCCTTTGTTGTAATCTTAGAGAGTCATTGCTGAAATAAACTTCAGTCTCTCTATTCAAATGCTTAGTTTCAAACTGTTGTACTTCTACATCCTGCAAGGCACAGATTAAAATTTTCCATGAGGCAAAAGAGAATGGTGAAAGTGAGAGCAGGCAGCAAGATTTGTGCTTTTTTCAAAGTACATTTGACAATCGAAACACGCACATTTTCTTCTATTACTGTTTCTGGTTTGCAGACATGGGACTAGATTGAATGAAACCTGCAAAGATTTCTGAGGATAAAAATTTTAGGAAAACACAAAAAATGGTGGCAAAAAGCTTAGATATCTCTGTTAAATTTTTTTCATTTTCTTTATGATGTGCAAGAGAGCTCCCCCCCTTTCCTTTGTTTTTTAGGACATGACATCTTCTGACACGATTGTTTTTTTCTTGAACGTTGGCCATGTTTTCCTGGTTGGCATATTCACTTCTTTAGTTGAGTTTGTCCCCTTGGAGAACACATCACCCTGTTGTGTTTAATAACTAAAATAAATTGCTTGTGTCTATAGCTTTAAAATGTCATACTTGGAGTCTACAGATTTTTTTTTTTTTTTTTTATTCCCTGGCATGTTTCCTTTGTTAGACAATGAGTCACAAGCTGTCTCATCCTATTAATAGCTTGTTAATTTTTAATTTCAAAGTCTACTTTTGTAAATGTACTGTATTTAGTAAATCATTAGGAGTACTCTGCTTCTCTAAATATCTAATTATGCATTTCAAGGTAGTTTTATCAGTTGAATTCATTGACTACATACAAATTGTACGGATTAACAAACTGCTTGCTAATAAAATCCTCTGTTTATTGGAGGGTGACAGTTTTTCCTCTTAAATAAAATATGGCTTTGGATAACTGTTCCTGGCAGCATGGCTTGTGCATTGTGTTTTGTCATTCAGTTTTTCAAATCTTAGATCCTAGTCATATGTATTAAAAATAATTGGTAACAAGATCAACAATATGAACTCTGACAATACTTTTCAGTCTTTTTACATAAATATTTTGAAAGTAATTTTAAATATTCACATAGTTAATGGCAATAGAGTACTAACACCTATCAGGTACCAATTAGAGAAGCTGTCAGGGATGCTGTGAAGGAGAAGTGAGGAGAGCTTTATATAGCAGTTCTCAGTTGAATGTGTTGGGAGGGCTTAAACCCTTTTCTTAGTGTATCATACTTTGAAAGGGCTTTCAGGGTCGGTTAAGATGATGTTGACACATTCTGATAAGGAATCTTGAAGCAAATGGAGTAGGAAGAACCTCAAACCCAGATAGTCATGAAAAATCGGCTTTAAAAGTAACAGTGGTTTCTGTGTTTTTTATATTTATTTAAGAGAATAACATTAAGACCAGAGATTTAATCCTGGAACTCTGATTACTTAAGAAATTTCATTATGCACATTCACATTGCCTCTGACCAGTTCCTGCCTCTTCACCACTCCATTTTGCTCCCTGTCCTGCTCCTTTGTATAGATCTTAAAACCCGCCTCATAAGAATGTAAGTTCTTTTAGAAACATGTATCTCTTATTCTAATGTGAGGTTGATGTTAGATGTAAAATAGATTTTTTTATTTCCAGTATCTCACCTACTTCTATTTTCATCTTTAACAAAAATAATGGCATGTTATGAAATGCAGGGTGCCTACACCATTGTGTTGAATAATTGGAAATGGTAATGCTTTAAAACAAACAAACAAAACCCAAGAAAATCCCCCCCCAAACCAAACCACAAACAACCCCCACCAGAGCAACTGTTAATGCCCATGAGACAGCTGATTGTGTGAAGCTGAATATTCCACTGTCGATCTATTAATAATAGAAGAGTTTAGTCATATCTGAACCATGACTATGGATTAATAATGGGATCATTATGAATTCCAGGTAAGGAGAAATGGCCACCTTAGCTCTAGCTTTTATGCCTGTTATGAGGTTAGGCTTAGTGGTGCTTATAGGAAATGACATCTTCAAATTGGAAGTTTGAAGTGAGTAAAATATTTGCTACATTAAAGGTATTTCTGAGCTTGTTTCGTTCTATGATTAAGAAAATGAGATCTCAATTTTGTTAGAGCTTTTTCTCCTGAGAATGTTATTTTTATTTGAAAGACCTGAGGGACATTGTATTTTAGGCTTTACCCTAGTGCTGAATCAGCCTTTCAATCTGGTTCTGCAATTGATACTGCAGGGATGATGTTTCACTGGCTGCACTGTGCTGGATAATGTTAAATTACATTTTACTGCGTGCCCTACCAATTACAACTGGAAAACATATTTGTACCTTACAGACTGAGGAACATTTCTGTGTTATGTCGATTGTAAGACAGCTATAAAAGCACATGTTATATTTGGATCTGTTTGGTTATTGCTCGTCAAATGTAGACAGTATCCAAAATTATACTTTTTAGCATTAAGGAGTCATGCATTTTTCAGGAATTGTTTTTCTGGTCTCATATGCTTAAATCACTTTATTTCTGTTGCTTGGCCTTATGACACCTTTTGACACCCTCTGTGGCGTTCTATAATCTCCAGGAATTTCAGTGCCTATTATATCATACATTCTTAATTAAATCATGCTAGTAGCCTATAAGTAGCAGAAGGTACTGTCCTGGTGGCTTAAAAGAATTTCCAGTAGTCTTGCTTGATTTAAAAAACAAACCAAACCCCCCCAAAACCCACAACCAATCAAACCAACAAAACCCCACACCATACATTTCTTAGTGTGTTCCTAGCTGGGTACTTGTTAAAATCTGGTGCACATATCCTACTCTGTGAGCCTTTGTAAGCTATTCTGAGTGTGGTGTTAGAGCATGAAACCCAGGTGCCTTTCAGCTAGGAGACTGCCTGCCGTTGCTGTGCACACAAGTGCAACTATTTGAAGAGTGAAATGAGAGAATTGCAGATTTTAGTTAGCTCTGAAAGGCCAGTGACATGACATGTAATGGGAACAATTTAATTTTCTGACCTGCTGGAAAGTTCCCTGATGGATCTGTGGTAGTATTTTCTGATCTTTTAATTACCAGGCCTCTCCCTCTGCAAAATGGTCTGTCCAACTGCTAAGTGTGCTATTAACACGTTTTAACAGCCTATCAATTTGCTTTTGTGTAACCTATGCTCCCTGTGTGTCTGCTGGCCAGAGTTGAACTCTGGTAGATCTCACCACCAGCTTCCCTGGCATTGATGTCTGCCGCTCTGCGAGTGATGAGGACGATTCCAGAATGAGCACATCTCGCCTTGACCCACACAGGCATGTGCAGGCTCTGGCAGCCACTGGATGTAGTTCAGGACTCGAGAGGTTAGCTACAGCACTGACATCCCTAGCAAAGAAAGCAAATTTTAACACTTCATCATTTGCGGTCATGCTGTACTTTAGTTTTGAAATGGCTCGTTGTTACTTATGCCAAACCTTAGTCCTTATTTATTATAAAATAAGTATTTGACAGTTTGCTTTGAAGGTTGGCATATTATCCTAGGGTTTTTCCCTTGCATCAGAAGGGTCAGTTTGCATGTCTTAACACTTAAATGCCACAAATGTGCTCTGGCACTCGAACTGTACCTTTGCTAGGCCTTTTATTACCATTTGCTTCAGGAACTGTAGCTCTAAGGTAAGGCATTAAGGAAGATGCACAATTACAGTGATGATCCAAACTTATGCTGCTAATCCCCTGCCGTACAGATGCGTTTTGCTAACCCAGCACTTCTGGTGCTAATTTTCTAGAAAGTGCCAGGAAGCAAAGTAGTAGGTTTCAGAAAGTTATTTTCATGGAAAGCGGTTGGTATGAGTGTATGCCATGTGTATATCTGCTCAGAGTTGATCAATAACATCTGGTCAACTGCAGTGGGTAACTACTTTTACCTCTGTGTTAGGTTGGATGCAATTATAAAGCAATTTTTTCTTTACTAATAAAATCTATTAGAAAATAAGCATGCTTCAGAATAGCATGTTTTATAATTGAAGCTCTATTTTTGTTCTAGACAAGATGTAGCATCTGCAGGGATCCCAGTAACACTGGCATATGTGTTCCTCTGTGACCAAGGAGAAGTGGATTTAAAACAATTATATTTGTGTTGATGACTTTATAGTCTGCTTTGTTTCCTACAGTCAATACAAGCGAAAACGTCTGAATTTCCAGTGAATTTCTTCTACTGATCACAAACTGATGACCCAGTGTCATGACACTTGGATTCAAAACTTTTGCGATGCCCAGCGGGGATATTAATTTGAAGTTAACTAATACAGTTGACGTTACGTTAGTCCTGGAGGTTTGCTGTGCCATCTTCAGCAGTCTCTGCTTTCCCAACTGCATCTGGCATCCCTGGTTGTGTGTTGGAGTCTTGCAGGGTGTTACGAAAGGCTTCCAGTGAAGCTTTTTGAATGAACAAGTGATCTGATTCCTCAGCGTCTATAAAGCTACAGCACCTCAGCAGCAGACCTGTGTTGTCAACTCGTGTGGTTGTGATGGCAGCTGCTTCTCATGATGTTTGTGACTTTCTGAGGCATTCAGCTTCTAGGTTCTAGCAGTGTTATTTTAAAGTGTTTTTTCTATTGTATCACTTCTTTGTCTAATAACTGGTATTCTTTTGCAGTTCCAGCATCCTTCCTGAGTTTTTGATGTTGGCAGCTGTAAGATTTGTTTGTATTTTCATCTGAGGTTTGTGTATACGTTACAGGGTGGGGTAGGATTGTTAGTGAAGTATGACAACTTCCTTCGCTTGATTGGACTGCTACTGCTGTTTAGGAAACACAGCTTAAACTTGCTGCTCTGGAACCTGATGGAAGGGTGATTGTCTAAACCTAACATTTTTTATTACTGACCTACTGTAACTACGTCATAGGGAGAAAACAATTTAGTACTAATAATTAGTAATTTGACTGGGATCATAGAGTCATATTATTTATTAGACAAACAAAATCAAAGCAGTCTCAAACTACATAGAAAGCCACCAGCTACCCAGCAGTGTTGATAGGAGACTTCATTCATATGTCTTAAAATAATGACATTGTAGTTTTGCCAAACTATGGAGTCCAGTCAGTATGCAGGCATTTATTTCTAGAGATTTCACTTTGATTCTGCTTAGTAATAACCTACAACAGAGGTTGGCTGTGACAGTTTGGCACGAGTGAAGGCCTGACACAGAAGCAGTGGCATTATCTAACCTGAAAGCTGCATTGCATCTTACTTTTTGGGAATGTCACCCTGTGAAGTTAACTTCCAAATGTGGGAAAATGCAGGGACATTTCCATTAACAAGAAAAAAACCCCAACCAACCAGGATAGGGTGTCCCCCACTTTTCTTCCTTTTCTTCTTTTATGTCATTGGGTTTTGATCAAGTTAGCTATTTTCAGTTAGGTTTTTTTTCCTAGATTAAACCAAAGCTTTTCATACTATTCTTTGGATATTAAGAGGCAGGAGATTTGCACAGGCAATACTGAAGGACAATAAGCTGCTCCCTCCCCCCCACCATACAGTCCCAGTGTGAGTTGGGCATCTGGCTGCCAGCTTTTTTTTTTTCTTGTTTTCTTGAGGGAAAGAGGCTACTATTTCTCAAAATTCCTGTTCATGCTTTAAAATAAATGAATAAATAAAATCCATTCATGCATAATGGAAACCTCTTAGATGAATCTGACTTTACCATTCTCTGGGGTCAGGTTTTGCCTGAGATTTGCAAAATGGTACCCAGAAAGGAGGTTCCTTCTCCCTCTGTCACTGTGCTGTAGCTGTCATCCTCACTATTCAAATTATCAGCCAAAGTCAAAGTTGATGTCCCTGTTAGAGTCCCTGATTTTCACAAGTATATCTAGCTCTATCTTTTCCTGTTCATTTTTATGATGTGAGAAGATAGTGAATAGGGGAATCTAATTAGCGTATAACAATTTAAAAAAAAAATAACTTGGCAATACTTGAGTCAGGCCCCACAAACTCAGGCTTCGCCTGTCTCATGCTCCAGTACAAAAGAAAACAATTAATAAAATAGTTGGAATGCAGAAGCAGGATAAGAGAAGCCGTAAATTAGGGAATAGTCCTTGGGTATGAACTAGAAAAGACACAAAGTTTGAGGCAACCTGATAAAGGGAGGCCCAACATGCCAACAAGCCTGGGACCATCTGGGCAGGATGGATAACAAGGTTGCTGAGCTTGCAAAACGGGGATAATGAAGAAGAGGTCACCCAACTCTGTACACTGAAGAAGAGGAGAAAGAGGAAGATTTGAGGAGGACGACCCCTGACGACCACCTGAGAAAGAAACTGCGCAGGCGTATCAGGACATTAGCATATATTCAGGAGTTCCCGGAATAATAATGAATATGTATTAAATGTATCAGAAACCTAATGAATATGTAAACTCTTTTGTAATATAAATCACGAACAATTTGTTTCTCGTCGAGACGCACGTTCGTGGAAATATCCCGGTGCGACTCCCAGCGCTGCAATAAAGGATACCTGCTTAATAGTCACATTGGCTATTGAGTGAATTTCTTTGATTCAGATTGGCACCCCAGATGGGACCCTCTCTGCCCGGCTGCAGGACCCATTGAGATTAGGACTCTCTTGGGTACCCCCGGGGATTTCTCCGGAGAGACTCCTCTCCTCAATCGGATCACTGCGGGGGCAGACAAGGACCATCTATTGAAAGGTATTCTTTAAAATATTTTGTTTTTATTTTATTTGTTTAAGTAACTGTCTGGAGGTATTGGTTGTTTAGGAGTTTAACAGTTACTACTCTGTTTTTGGAACCGGTTGTTTGGTGGCTCCCCGTAGGTCGTTACGTTATAACGCAGGGTTGAGCGTATGCGGGACTGCTAGCGTCTTATTCGCATACATTGGGACAGTAACTGACTGGAGGTATTGGTTGTTTAGGAGTTTAACAGTTACTGTTACACACACACACGCACTTGTAACTGTCTGGAGGTATTGGTTGTTTAGGAGTTTAACAGTTACTGTCACACACACACGCACTTGTAACTGTCTGGAGGTATTGGTTGTTTAGGAGTTTAACAGTTACTGTCACACACACACGCACTTGTAACTGTCTGGAGGTATTGGTTGTCTAGGAGTTTAACAGTTACTGTTACACACACACACGCACTTGAAAACTAACTGTCTGGAGGTATTGGTTGTTTAGGAGCTTAACAGTTACAGTTTCAAGAATTTTTTTTTTTTTTCTTTCTTTTCTTTCTCAAGTATAACTTGAGGTGTTTGAATTTGTGTGAGTGTGTGAGACGTACAATCACGTACGAAGCGAGTGTGGAGTCCGGATCCGCGGTTCTGTTATCCCGCGAGGGAAACAGCCGGAGAAGGACGAAGCGAATGATTAATGATACCCTTGTGGGTAATTATTTAGATTAATAGTAGCATTGACATGTAAGTTTGGATGTCCTTTATTGCTGTGTTAAAAGATTAACTAAAAATCCGAATGATGCAGCCCCTGAACTAGAATTGTTGATAAATGTGGGAATCAGAATATTGCTTTTGACACCCCAAAAATATTGTGAATCAATAATCATTTTTGAATGTTTATGGTATAAACAGAAATTGTGAATTCAATCTGGGACAGACATAGAGTGTGCTAAGTGTAAAGTGTGAACCCCTTGAGAAAAAGGAGTGTGCTACCGAAATAGTAAAGATTGTTTGTGGTTGGCGAGATAGTAAAATGGGAAGTAATCAGAGTGGAGAAAGTTTTAAAAAAAAACAGCCCAAGAATAAGAATTTGGAATATAATACAGTGTTACAATTGATGTTGTTTTGTAGAAGGAAGTTAGAAAAGAACAACAAGAAGATGAAAGAGCGGAGACAGGCAGGGAGAGACAGGGAAAGAGAGGGTAATGTGAGAGCTGCACTGCAGGAAGCGTCAGCAAACTAACTTCAAGGGAGGACGGCAATACCAAGGGGGAGAGGCGAGACCCCTCCAGCACAAAATACCAGTAATACCTTAGGAGATCATCAGTGTGCATATTGTAAAGAACTGGGACATTGAAAATGGGATTATCAGAAATTTAAGGACCGTTTTAGGGGTCCTGTTCCTATCAGTCCAGAGGTTCTGGAGGAGGCACGATAAGCAGCTCCCTTTCAACCTCAGTTCCCCTGAACTAGGTCCTGAAGGGGACCGGGGGAAACCTCCCCAGCAGAACCCCTGGCTACAGTAGAGCTGGGAAAAAGGAAAATAGATTTTCTTGCAAATACCGGGGCAACTTATTCTGTTAAATACTTATCAAAGAAAATTGAGCGATGATACAGTAAACATTGTGAGTGCCACAGGGAAAGCGAAACAGTGTGCCTTTTCCATCCTTTAAATTTTAAGCTCGGAAAACAATGGATAACTCACCAATTTTTATATATGCCTGAATGTCCTATACCACTCTTGGGACGGCACCTATTGAGTAAATTGGAAATGCAGATCACCTTTAAAGACGGGAAAGTTCAATTATTAATCCCTGAATCTAAAGCCATTGAGGCAAGAGTTTTTATGTTGCAGGAGCAACCTAAGACTAACAAAGGAATTCCCGAGGAGGTGAAGAATACAGTGACATTTTTGACATGGGCTAATGAGGTCCCGGGTAGATCCAGAAGACCGAAACCCATAAGAATTATCCTTAAACCTGGAACAAATCTGGTAAGACAAAATAATACCCATTAAAAATAGAGGCCAAAAAGGAATTTAAAAGGTTAATATTCAACTTTATAGAATACGGGTTGCTCATATAATGTAAATCAGAGTATAATACCCCAATTTTACCGGTGAAGAAACCGGATGGGAAGAATTATCAGCTAGTACAGGACCAAATTTGGTTTACCGTACTGGACCTGAAGGATGCATTTTTCTGTCTGCCCTTGGCAGCAGAGAGTCAGAAGCTGTTTGCTTTTGAATGGGAAAATCCTGAAACAGGCAGGAAAACACAATTAACTTGGACGGTGTTACCTCTAGGACTTAAGAATAGCCCTACTATTTTTGGGAACCAGTTGGTCCGAGAACTCGAAACATGGACTCCTCCATCTCAGACAGGGACTTTATTATAATATGTGGATGATTTACTAGTGGCTACAACTACTAAGGAGGACTGCGCCCAATGGACAGTGAGCTTGTTAAATTTTCTAGGATTGAGTGGATACAAAGTTTCCCAGCAAAAGGCCCAAGTGATTCAGCAACAAGTCACCTCGGATTTGAGATCTCAGGAGGACAAAGAGAAGGTCAAAAAGAAGCTATTTGCTGCACGCCATTGCCGGGAACAGCAAAAGAATTTAGGACCTTTTTAGGTATGACAGGATGGTGCAAATTATGCATATATATAATTATGGACTCTTAATAAAACCATTGAATCAATTACTAAAAGATAATCAGTTAAAGTTGACCTGGACAGGAGAAGCAAAAAGAGCCTTTGAACAACTGAAAACAGAACTGATGAGAGCACCGGCTTTAGGTCTTCCTGACGTGTCTAAACCCTTCTGGTTATTTTCTCATGAGAGGCAAGGAATAGCCTTAGGGGTGCTGGCTCAGCAACTAGGCCCTTATAAAAGAGCAGTAGCTTACTTTTCTAAGCAATTGGATGAAGTAAGCAGAGGATGGCCTGGATGTCTACGAGCAGTAGCTGCAGTTATCCTGAATGTACAGGAAGCATGCAAATTTACAATGGGCCAGAAAATTACAGTAATGGTGTCTCATACGGTTTCAGCCATGTTAGAACAAAAAGGAGGACCTGGCTTTCCCCCTCTAGATTTCTGAAATACCAAGCAATACTAGTGGAACAAGATGATATAACTATAGTCACCACTAACATTGTGAACCCAGCTTCTTTTCTTAGTGGGGAAATCTCGGAGCCGGTGGTCCATGACTGTTTAAAAACGATGGAAGCGGTATATTCCAGTCGCCCCGATCTAAAAGAGGAGCCGCTCCACGATGCCGAGGACTCCTGGTATACAGACAGAAGCAGCTTTGTGAAACACGGAGAACGCCAAGCGGGATATGCTGTGACCACTACCCAAAAGGTAATAGAAGCAAAACCATTACCTGCAGGGACATCAGCACAAAAGGCTGAGATCATTGCCCTAACCCGAGCGTTAGAGCTGGCAAGAGGGAAGAAGATTAATATCTGGACAGACTCAAAGTATGCCTTTGGAGTTGTACATGCCCATGGTGCTATCTGGAAGGAAAGAGGACTTCTCACTGCTCAAGGAAAATATATTAAACATGCAAAAGAAATTCTAAAGTTACTAGAAGCCGTAAATCTTCCAGAAAAAGTAGCTATTATGCATTGTAAAGGGCACCAAAAAGGTAACACCGACCAAGAGATTGGCAATAAATTGGCAGACTCAGGGGCTAGAAAGGCAGCAGAAAAGGGTAAAGTGATGGCAGCCTTAATTCCAGATGGTAAACTTCAAATTCCAAATTTTGATTTGGAGCCAGATAAGTATTCCAAAGAAGATAAAAAAATTAATCAATGATTTAGAAGGTAACAAAGGAAAAGATGGATGGTTTTATGTTCCAGATGGACGAATAATAGTACCCTCTAATTTGTTATGGAAATTAGTTTTAGATGAACATAAGAAAACACATTGGGGTACAGATGCTTTATATAAACAATTAAACCAGAAGCTAGTAAGTTGAAATTTGTACACTAGTGTGAAACAAGTAACCCAAAGGTGCGAAATTTGTTTAAAGAATAACCCGAATACCTCAAACAAGATTCAGATGGGTGTAATAGGAAAAAGTAATAGTCACAGACAGTTAAATATAATCGAACAGACTGTTCTAGCAACACGAGTTAGAGGATTAGATCAACCCATACATCCTTTTAAACCCGGAGACTGGGTTTATGTTAAGAATTTCACAGGTAAACCATTGGAAGAGAAGTGGAATGGACCATTTCAAGTGCCTGAGCCATGTCAGTCAGGTAGAAGGATGGAATCAAAATCTACACTTCTCTCTAGTCCAAAACATCACTCAGATGCCTAAATATTCCAGCCATGGAATATCCTTAATAGGAGTTCCGCTTCCATCTAATGTCTCCTGGACAAATCCGGTTTATTGGGCAAACACCACCCTTAGAAAAGATTCCCAGTCCAAATGGAACCAGGAATGGAAGGTAGATGTGATGATAGCGAATTATACCTCAAGTAATAGTTGTTTAGTAAGTTCAGGAAAGGGCACCTTTGTAGGAGAATATTCAAATATAACAAGTCCATTTTTAAATATGACATTGATTGATCCTGTTTTTCAAAGGTTGAACTATACTGGACTCCCGGTCCCATTAGGAACGGGGTGGTATTGGCTATGTGGTACATTGGCTATGAAGATATTGCCCCTAGGATGGAAAGGAGCTTGTACTCTTGGAGCTTTAGTTCCTAACATTATAGGTTTACTAAGTTCCATAGTTTTGCAAGGTGGTTTCTCCCATGGCTAGGGGTAAGTGAACTAGAAAAAACTATAGTGAACATTTCAGCAGTAATAGAAAACATTGAGAACAAAACCATTGATGCAATACAGGCCTTGCAAATTGAAATAACTAGTCTGTCAAAAGAAGTGATTCAAAACCGAATGGCCCTTGATTTATTATTAGCTTCACAAGGTGGTGTTTGTGCAACCATAAATATAAGCTGTTGTATGTACATAGACCAAAGCGGTAGAATCTCCACAGATTTAGACGAAATCCGTAGACAAAGCGAAATATTGCATAAAATAACTAAAGAAGATACCTCATGGGGTTTTGAAGAAATTTGGCACAAGTTAACTTCCTGGCTACCTAATTCGACCTGGCTCCGGCAGCTATTTGGTTTTGTCCTGCTTATAGGACTGATGATAATCCTGACTTGTATATTAATACAATGTGCATTTTGGTGTAGTAGGCGAACTTCAGGAGAATATGAGAACTGGAAACAAAATAAGATAAGACACGCAGTAGAGTCAGGGAAATACTTTAAGAGAACATCGCAAAAAGAGAATGTATTGTAGGCCTTCTTGCGAAAGAATTCGCAACTTTAATGAAAAGGGGGGAATGAATAGGGGAATCTAATTAGCGTATAACAATTTAAAAAAAAAATAACTTGGCAATACTTGAGTCAGGCCCCACAAACTCAGGCTTCGCCTGTCTCATGCTCCAGTACAAAAGAAAACAATTAATAAAATAGTTGGAATGCAGAAGCAGGATAAGAGAAGCCGTAAATTAGGGAATAGTCCTTGGGTATGAACTAGAAAAGACACAAAGTTTGAGGCAACCTGATAAAGGGAGGCCCAACATGCCAACAAGCCTGGGACCATCTGGGCAGGATGGATAACAAGGTTGCTGAGCTTGCAAAACGGGGATAATGAAGAAGAGGTCACCCAACTCTGTACACTGAAGAAGAGGAGAAAGAGGAAGATTTGAGGAGGACGACCCCTGACGACCACCTGAGAAAGAAACTGCGCAGGCGTATCAGGACATTAGCATATATTCAGGAGTTCCCGGAATAATAATGAATATGTATTAAATGTATCAGAAACCTAATGAATATGTAAACTCTTTTGTAATATAAATCACGAACAATTTGTTTCTCGTCGAGACGCACGTTCGTGGAAATATCCCGGTGCGACTCCCAGCGCTGCAATAAAGGATACCTGCTTAATAGTCACATTGGCTATTGAGTGAATTTCTTTGATTCAATAGGAAATACAGGAATACTTTTCAGAGTAACTATTATTTTCTTATGCTGTTACCAGTGGGAGACAGACAGGAAAACTGGGAGTACCCTACTGAGCATTAAGAAAACTTTCCCTGTATATACCAAAGTGGTGAATGCTTCTCTTATGTGATAGACATAGAGCTTTTGACATCTTTCACCTTTTGGAAATGGATGCCAGACTACAAACTTTACCTTGAATGTATGGTTGGTTGCCTCTCCTGCTATCGTGGCCATCCCTGCAAGCTAGTGCCCAGAGTGTAGAGATGGGAGGAATTCTTGTGCTTGGTGTGAGATTAATAACCATATTGTTAAAACTTGGTATTTGGAGTGTGCACAGAGACAGAGAGATGGCTGCTCTAGGACGAATGGGATTTTGAAGGCTGAGCTGTGTTGGAGGAAATAGGTTGTTGGTGGATCATGCTGCAGCAGACTCCTTTTGAGGTACTCGGAGAGCTTAAGGGTGGTGAGACGATTAAGAAGGAATCTCGTCCTGCCATTGTAGAGAAATCAGATATTAAGAGACAACATATTCTGGATGAGGACAGAAGAAGGAACAACAGATGGGCCTAATATTGTGCCAGATGAAAAGTTCTAAACTTTTTCTTAAAAAAAGAAAAACCAAACCCACCAAAAAAACCCCCCCAAAACCCAAACCCTTGACACCCTGCAAACCCTGGATCCGGGATGGTTGGGGAGGGATGATTGATTGAAGTCCAGAGTGCACCTGTGAATAGTAAAGGCGCCAAAATAATGAAAGATGTCAACGATGTGTCTCTTTTTTCCTGGTTCTGTGTATTTCTACAGCTGTGGTAAAAGACCGATTGTTTCTGAAACATCTGAAAAAAATCTCTTGTTTCTGATCACTGCGACTATAATATGTATTAGGAAAACCAAACATAAATCTTGAGTGCTTACTAGGATGAAGCTCTAAGGGAGGAAGAAAAGTGTGCTCTGCCCATAATATTTTGAGCTTCCAGAAAGTCATGTCAGTTTTACTCTGAATTAGTAGTTGTATGTCTATGAAAATCTCAAAATCTAAATTGTCCTCGCAAAGACTAAGGCAAGGACGTTGAAGTGAAAATCCCTGTCATGTTGTCACACCTTTTGTACTGAATCTCAGAAAAAAAGATTAAAATGGTAATAGGTGATACAAATATCTTTGTTTTTATAAACTCATCTTTAAAAATGCATATTTATCCATAAAAAGCTCAACAATAGCTCTACTGTAAGGTGATGGTGTTTTTTTTTAATTAGGAATATATCTGATGTGGTTTAAATTACTTTTTGTTGTTATACATTGAGAAATAGAGAAAATCAAAAATCATACCATAATGATTTTTATAATACAGATTTCAGAGTAATTTAAGATGATACTAGAATGTAGTGTGCTATGATTTCTTTGTTTTTGTTTCCTTTTACTACACAGCATTAGCAACTGCTAACTCAATATGCGTGCTTTGATTTAAATACTCCAAGGTCATTTTAAATACATGAGAACACAGACCAAAATGCCTTAAAAAAATAATACTAAAAAATCCCCAACATAAATAAGTGTAGGGAATTTAGGGCTCCAGATGAGATTGTCTTAACTTCTGTTTATATATTTGGTGGTATGTGTGCTAGGATTTCTTGGCTGTATTTATAAACACTGATTTCAATCTTCTTCCGTTTCCTGGTGCTGTAGCACCTACGCCCTGGGGTGGATTTATATAGAATTGTGCTGTGTTCCAGAATGTGCTTGCTCTCAGCCAGAATTAGCGCAGTCTTTATCAAAATCTTTTGTTCATTTATATCTGTAAGGTGACATGATGTTAGAAATGAATGTTAAAATGCAAACAGAATATTTGCATTTGTTGCATTTGGCTTAATTTTAGACTTCTTTCCTTGGTGAGATGATGAAGGAATGAGGAGAATGTGTATTTAAAAAATTAAATACTAAGATTAAAAAGATGTAAATAGTTATTTCAGTTTTATTTAAGTCTAGTGGTTACATCTGCTGCCATTTGTTGTGATGCAGGAGTCATCTTTCAAATGGATTCTTTCTCAACACAGAAATTGGGGATAGGGACTAGGCTGCTGAGACATGTGCCTGTTGGTAGATGGGTGAATGGGCTATGAAAACCCACACAGTTGGCTGCAGATTCCCTCAAACCTTATGGCAGAGGGTGTAGATCTTCAGAATCCTTTACGCCTGGATCCCAGAGGCTTTTTTGTGTGTGTGTTTGTGCGCAATGGTGAATTAGGGGCAATGACAACAATGTAAAAATGCACAGTGAGAGTCCTTTTAGCAATGGCCCATTTCTTCGCAGGATGCAGATGAATGAAAATTGTACAGCCTGGAGAAATCCTGTGATACATGTCTCTATTTTTAGCTCTACTTATTAAAAACTCATGCATATTTAATAGTAAAAGTATTAATTCATAATAGGCCTCATCTTTATATAGCCCACTTCGTATTGTTGTCTTTTCATTAATTGTTCATTTAGATTCTGAAGGATTTCTGCTTCATTTAGTGCAGGAACCAAGAAAAGCAGCAAATGCAGCAGTAGTCCTGCAAGAAAAAAAATTACAGTATGTGATCACTGAACTAAATAATGAATTGTAATGTGTACTCACAAGGCAAGGAAGCATGGGCAATGATAGCTTTGATATCTCTAACTCCCTAATGGTCTGCATTCTAGCTCAAATAATTTTCTCATAAAGAGAGCACAGACCAGGCACAGACAAATGTGTATTGGGTATGCTTGCAGGTGATGGTGGTGCATGTGAGTCATCGCAAGAGTATCTTTTTGTCATAGGGGAGTTCCTGAGGGCTTTTAACTATTTTTCTTTTCTCTTGAGTGTGATTACAGATTGTAAACTGTAAATCAGTAAACTGTTAAATAGGGAAAGGGGTTTTTTCTGTCCATTTCCCTTTTGTCTTCTAGTTCTTTCTTTGAAATTTAGGGTGTTTCTTTGTGCTTTTAGCCTGTCAGCTGAAGTAGACTGTGTTTCCGCAGAGCTGTGGTCCTCACCTCTGACAGCTTCAGGGATTGCACTGCAGATGTTTAGCATTAAGCAGACAGGGACTTTGTATGGCGTAGACTATGTCTAAGTGTCCTACTGATGTTCTTGCTATACCACAACAAATGCAGGTATCTTCTGTTAATAACCTTTTGATATAAAATAATTAATCTGACTCTCACGGTTATGGAAGAGCATTTGTCCAGAAGAGAGTAACTAGATACCAATCTGACTGCTTTTTACTAAAATTAAGTACTCCGTTTCTTGAATTATCCAGCTTAGAATTATTTAAGTAGTGTTTTAAAAAGAAATAGCTAAGCAGTTAATAGTTGGTGCATAAGAATTCTGCTGTAGTATTCAAGCATGAAATTCTGAGCTAAATTATATTTCTGGGGAAAACCTGAAGTAGGATATAAAATTGCAATTTGCATTTCTTTAAAACAAGTTGTTAGACTTGGAAATGTTTGTATGTCATTATTTTCTGGTTTGTAAAAGACAACCAAAAGAACTGGTTTGTTTTAGAGCCAAAGCATGTGGAGTATTAGAAGTGAAATATCCTGTAAGTACAGAGGGCAGTATCATCAACACCTTGGTGTACAGCCCTAGTGACTTTCTACTTGGATTTATTGAAGTTGAAGATCAGCATCTCTGTATAATACAGGCAAACAGTACCAACAGAATGCAGACAAATAGCTGGATTTTTTTCTTATTCTGGGCTCTTTTTTTGCATGTTATAAGGAAACAGTTTAAAAGAGTGTAGAGCAGGTAAGTTTTCTAGGGGAGGAAATCTTAAGGGCTTAACATCATTAGTTTCTGCAAAGATTACATTCATAGTTATTTGATTCTCTGCAATATTTGTAACAATAACACTGAACATAATCAGCACTGCATTTTAGCAGTGTGTTAGTTACTGTGGTAATGCTGTAAGTTCAGCTCAAAAAAGTATATATGAATATGGGGCTAATTTTTACCTTTTAGCTACAAGTCCTTATGTGTTTTGAAGTGTTATGAATACAGGGAATTGAAGAAAAGCTGATTAAAAGAAATTCCTAGTGAATCTAGGAATAGTGTTACGCATTGAATGTATTGAAATGTTTTTGCTAACGGCACCTCCTCTTTAAGGACAAACCTTGCACCGTCAGCAAGCAAAAGTCATTGCCTTAGAGCTGGCCTAACAGTTCTTCTGCTACTCCTGCTGGTTTCAGGGACATCTTTGGTAGCTGATTGCTTAGTATATTATCAGGCAAAAAGCTCCATTGAACTGTAGGCAAGCAGAAATGTTCTGACGTTTTATTTCAGCCAAAGAGTCTCCTCAAATCCTTATGGAAATGCAGTCTTTTTTGGGGGGAGATTATAACTGGTAAAATGTTCCTAACTGAAATACCAGAAAAGTAAAAGGGACAGGAGGATGGAAATTTGAATGTATACTGATGGACAGTTAGATTCATTCCAGCAAAATTTGTCAGTTTCTAAAAATAATGGTTTCCTGTTTTCCTAATCTACTGATTGTATCTATAGTTTATTTATAAGACTTAGGTACACAAAGCTTTGAGTTGGTTTTGGTTTTAAATTTTACTTTGTTCTTTAAGGAGACCAACTGAGTCTTTTTTAGATATCTTCCACCCCCGCTGCCCAGTCAGTTTTTCCAGGCTAGAACTTTCCAAAAATGGGGAATTGGGGAAATTACTTATCTATGGACCAGTGGGCACTCTTTTTTATTCTATTTGAGTCTGCTAGCATCTTTCAGTTATGGAATTCTTGAATTTGAAGTCAGTGAATACATGTTTTACACAAAGAAATTCTGTTTCTCAAGTTGATAACATCCCCTTTGTGACAAAAATGAATAAATAAGATGATGAATTGGTATGCTGCTTTGAGAGGAAAAGAGCATCCCTGTGTTTCCTGATAATGTGGGAATCTCTCTGTGTGAGAGACATATCTGTTCTGTGGTGGTTTGATACCATTACAGGGAGTGAAATCAATTTTATATGGTAGAAAACTGAGCTTGTGCAGGCTTGATAATAGGCTTGATTGTATTGGATTTGGACCTGGATGGGTGGAACAATGAATGTTCATTCATATTCATTGTATATTCCAGGTGTTTCTATCAGTATAGAATGGATTTCCAGTTTAAAATGGAATAAAAATAAATTTATATAATTGCTTATTGCATAGTATATATACTAGCTTTTAATAACTGCCAAATAAATACTTATATCGGGCTCTGTTGAGTATCACTAAAATACAGCTGTCATTTATGGATGTGACACTCATTGAACAGTATCTGCATTGCAGAGACTTGGAATGAAACTGCAGAACTACTCTGGTAGTAAGTAGTAAATAATTGTACTACTTCTTCTGTCAAGTGCATTATTTTATAAATGGCTTTTTGAATTGTGGCTTTTTTGGCCTGGGAGTTTTTCTTTCTTTTTTCAAAGGAACACATCTTTTCTTTGCTGTTTGTCAGGCTTTTTGGCATTGTACTCTTTCTTCGGTTACATGTTTATTTACTTTCCTTACTTTCTTGGACAGACAAATGCTAAATTGTTCTTTTCTGTAAAAGAGCTGTATTTTGGTCTTTACCGTCCCTTGTTGTGAAAAAGCCCTGGGAGAGGATGTATAATTGGGGAATTCTGGGCTGGTTCTGCTGATGGTCTGGAAATTCTAAAGACAGGAGGGAGTTTCAAGAGAGTTAATGGGCTACCCATTTTTCTTGTCATTACTATGTTCTTGCAGGCTTTCACATAGATAAGTATGAGCGTATATTACAGTAAATTCACATTTTCCCACCCTGCGACAAAGTAGCTTCTCACAGAGATTCTATTCTGTCTTTCTGGTATAGACATTTGAAGGGGACTATATTTTAGATGGATTGTGTGACCTGACATCAAAAGGTTAAACTGAGAGCAACTGCATCAGTACTTCAAGGGAAATTCTTCAGGACAACCAATCGACAGCAACTAGCAGCAGATATATCAGTGTCATGAACACTGAATATCAAACCTCTGGCAGCGGGGATTCTAATTTTTAAAGTTTATATAGAGTAATATTGTTTTGTGAATTATCCAAGGCCATAGTTTCATGATACACTGGGTTTAATGGCTACATGTCTACCTCCAGTATCTGCCTCATTTGTGAACTCAACTCTTTGAGGAGTGGTGCTACAGGTAAGATTACTGAAATAAGTGATCTTGGTTAATGTAAATGCCACTCCAGGGGGAGTTTGAGGGGCCTTAAAATACATACGGAGCATAGCTTCTTGGCTATGAATTTGTGCTAAAATTTCATGTCAAGTTTTGCTGCTTCATGTGAATAGTCTAGAGAATAAGAGTTTATCTGGTATGTTTCACTTACATTTATGTGCAGTTCTTATATTGCTACTTCTGGTGAAAGACGTGGATGAAAGACATGACCACAGACAAGATACATCTGCAGGCCAGCCAGATCTTGCAGCCTGGCAGCCGCAACAGAAAGGATTTTATGAACCCTCCATAATCTCTTCAGTGCAAATTCAGACAGGTTATCCAAGCTCTCAGTGTTGAACACTGCAGTTCACCTCGCTGAGTTAGCTTGAAATGTTTTAGGGCTGGCTTACTCCATCTTAGCTGTGGGGATAGCAGTGCAGGGACATGGGGTGTTTGTCTACACTGACCACACAGTATGTCAGTAAGTACACTCTAAAACTGGTGTAACTGCAGGCATGCCAAGCTATATGTATGTTTATGTATGTGTACACTAGTCTCTGGATACATATTTATGACCTTTTACTCTTTTGTCCAGTGGCCAGATCTTCTGCATACCAGCTAGCTCCATGCTGAAGCTTTTGTGTGAGAATTAATACGATAAGTTGTACTGAAAGCACGCAGTGCCTGATGGGCTGCTGGGCAGGGTGTGTAGACCTGTGAAAAATATGCAGAACCCTTCACACTGGCTTTCATAATGGGCTTGAGCAGTAACTTCTGCCTGATGCAAGGGAATTACTGTTGGTGGGATGGAAGACCCTTACTCAAGCAGCTAAGGTAATATGATGAGTGTGACATTTGTTTCCAGCTAGATACAAAAGTTTATAGGACTGAGTTTGCAAATGAGCTGTACAAAAATGCATTGAAAAGGTCTGAAATAGATATTCTGTTACACTCTGAATTAACTGAGCTATTCTCTGGCCAAATAATGTGCTGCATAGACTATTTTTTAAAAATAGTCTATTTATGCTGAACTATATGCTTTTTCCCTTAGGGAAGATTTTCAGCCAGTCTAAATTATATGGTGGTTTTGTAATCGGAGCTGATGTTTAACATCTGAGCTGAGTCACCAAATTTGAGTCCAAAGGAGACTACAGTATGTGCACTTTCTTGCTTTCCTTTTTTTTTTTTTCCCTTCCCTCTCCTGTATGGCAACATCCCTGTGAAATTTCAGCACAGTAATTTTTAGCTTTACCTTAAAACATCTGAATATATTTTCCAGAAGTAAATTCCAGTGCTAGTTGTGGTTTCCCAGCAGCAAGTTCAGAGGATGAGTTAGCAGACCGAAGGCAGGGTATTCTCAGCACAGTTTGCTTATTTTGTTATTTTGCCAGTTGTTTGGGCATGGCTCAGAGCGGGGCACAAAGGAAAAGGGCATCCAGACAAGATTCTGTCCTCTTTTGCTCAGTCTGTGGTTACTCCAACTTCCTTCACAGATCAAGCATGGGAGTGATTTTGGTACTATGAATTGCTTTTTGGAGGAACCTCTACTCTTCAGTGAGGAGGCCAGCTACCTGGCACAGCCACCTGCTTGGCATAGGGCACGTAATTTCATCTGGCACTCCCATGGAGAATGGAGAAGTCAAAACATTTCTCTTAGGAGAAGATTTACAAAATACTGTGGCTTTCAAGATGCTTCAGTTGACTTTCTTGCAATTTTCTTGATTAAAGAGGACATCTGGTTAAATGATCCTGCGCATATAGGTCCATTTCTGGAAACTAGCAAGGTTATAAAATTCTTTCATCATCATTACTTTGGGCTAAGCTGCTTCTAAGAGTATCCAGTAATTGTCCTATTATGAAAGTCTGGGGGGATTTGTTAGAGGAGAAAGTAAGCAGTCAGCAGAAAAATAAAGTGTTTCTGAATGTAACTTGTTGCTTTGCACTTCTGGATAGAGTGCTTTATATTTCAAGACAGTTACTATCTAATTAATTTAAAGTTGAATTAAAATAAATTTGAATTTTACTCCATTTAAAAAGAAAGAAATAAATTAAAGAACATTTACGTACTTAAACTATATTTAAGTCCTGTGTCAGTTATGATGGTAGTTTCCTATCATTTTTAATATATTTTCAAGAGTACTCCAAATGAAAGAAATATCCAGAACTGGTTATTCAAGGAAAAGCAGTGAATACAAATTTACTGTCAAGTATGCAAATTAGAAGAACTGGGGAAAAGAGAGAGATCTTTCCTTTTTAATCTCTCTGAAATATCCTCAGTATCCTTGTAATTAAAAAGAAAAATGGTGTCAGAGGTGTTAATGATGTGATTTTTCATGTTTATAACATCTCTCTTTTGCTTTTATTTCAATCTCAAATTCTCTAGGTTTAGAATGGTTTTTTTCCCTCCAAGATTATCCATCACTAGACTTATTCATATCATTTACCTGCATAATTTATTATTTAAAACATGCAGAGCTAATGAGCACTCAAGCATTCTAGGTAGCAATATTGAAAAGTTATGATTATATTTTAGCTGAAGGATCTCATCAGTTTTCTGCCTGATGTTGATGCTCAGAACTGTGCAAGTTATGTAGTATAAAAGTTGTTATATTTTTTTGAAATACTGAACTTCATGATCTACTGAAAAAAATATTAAATTTCCACTACATGATACAACTTAATTCATGTACTAAACCATCCTAAAGACTTAAGATATAGCCATGGTCATGTAAGTAAAGATGCCATATTACCCTTGACTTGGTAAAGAGTGGAAAAAAATAGAGATCCGAAATAACTGATTTTTCTTGGCTCTTGAATACTGTGACAGCTTTCATATTCATCTTTATCTGGGTGGCTGAATAGGAAGCATCCAAACGTGTCAGCTTAACTCAAATCTGATAAAATGTTGGCTAACGGGGAAAATCCTAATAATCAGACAGTGAAATACCTTCTGAGAGAAATTCCATTATATGGATTGCAGGAAACTTGATGAGTAGAAATTCTTGGAAATATTCTGGGAGGAATGACAAGAGTGTCTGGGCAGAAAGATTAATCTTTTCTCTTATTTCTCTCTGTATAGAAAAGGATGCTTCATGCCAGTTTTGTCTGATTTTAATATTTTTTTTTAATAGACCAATTCTGTGTCTCCAAATAGTTGTAGAAATACTAGATTACCGGCCTGGAAGGAAATTTAAAGAGCTACGGAGTTAATTTCTTTGTCTCAGGCAAAATCAGGTACTGGCAATCGTGCTGAGTAAGTAGCTGGTGAATTTCACTGGGAGGGCCCCTCTGCCCTGCTGGCAGGGGTACACAGCAGCTCTAAAAGAGCTTGAAAGCTCTTTAGTACTGAGAGCAGGATAAGTGCAGACTGGTTAAGCATATGAGTTAACCATACGGTTAACCATCAACCAGCTTCTTAGGCAGGTTTTGCAGCTGACAGTGAATTTTGAAGCCAGCGTATGGATAGCTGCAAATGGACTGTAGTTACACCTTATCCTAGAGAATAGGCTAGTTTTGAGTTCTGTGGGGAGAAAAATCCCCAGATTCTGAACTTATTCAAAAAGCGTTTTCTTTTCTCAGCCACTTAAAGCTCAGACCTGGTCAGTTTGAGCCCTTTATTGTAGCATTTATAGATCTTTGTACTGAACAAAGCAATGTCACACAGTGTATCATTGGGAAACCAGCATATTTTCTGTTCCTCATATTCTTAATGTGTTGTTCTGCCTGTATAATTAAGTGGATGGCCTATCTCAGCATGGGAGTGGCATTTGAGAGAGATACCAAGCATCATCTGAATGCGTCCAAAGAAGACCAGCGAAGCTGGTGAAGGGTCTAGAGCACAAGTCTTAGGAAAAGTGGCTGAGAGAACTGGGGTTGTTTAGTCTGGAGAACAGGAGGCTCAGTGGAGATTTTATTGCTCTCTATAACTATCTGAAAGGAGGTTGCAGCCAGGTCAGTGTCAGTCTCTTCTCCCAAATAACAAGCAATAGGGCAAGAGGAAATGGCCTCCAGTTGTGCCAAGGAAGGTTTAGATTGGATATTAGGAAAAATTTATTTACCAAAAGGGTTGTCAAGCACTGGAACAGGCTGCCTGAAGAAGTGGTTGAGTTGCTGTCCCTGGAAGTATTTAAAACACACGTAGATGTGGTGCTCAGGGACATGGTTTAGTGATGGGCTTGGCAGTGCTAGGTTAATGGTTGGACTCGATGATCTTAAGGGTCTTGTCCAACCTAAATGATTCTATGAATGGGGGGGAAAATTTGGAGGCCATTTGGGCTGTACTGTTCTTCCTGCCCATCTGACGTGCAGCAACGGACACACTCAGGTGCAGGGCAGTTCCTGAGGGCTCTCCCTGCCGAGCCCTGGCCAGTGGGTTGCCACGCTGCCCACATCCTCGCCTCGCTCGTCTCGCAGGTGACGTGACGTTCCAGTGTGGTGACATGAAGCTGATCGCCCCTGAGAAACGTGTTAATTGTCGCTTCCCCAGTAGCACCCTCAGCCACCCGCTTAGAGCATAAGTCTTGTCCAGCAGGTGACCGGTCGTGCTCTTGGGGCCAGCCCTGTACAGTCTGTTTACAGTAAATGCTGTGGGAAGAGGCTGCTAGTAAGAGCCATAAGCCACATAAAAGAAGATCACTACGTAAACAAGAAATGAATCACCGTTATGAGTAAGATATACAGGGCAGCATGTGAACTCTGGTTTCTTTTGCATACTGGGGTGGGAATTTTTTGGTTATTCCTGTGCTGGAATTCCCAGACTTTCATTCATGTATTTTTTTTAAACTATTGAATATTTAACTGCATGTCGGAAATGCTTTGACATTGCTTTTCAGTCTGCTTTAGTGAAGAACAGTGGGCAAGAGGATTTTCCTGATCTGTATTTTGTGGAAATTTTTTCCAGTTCTGGTCCCTCTATGATTAGTAATTGAGGAATATATTTAGATAGAAATAATCCTGAACTTGTGCCACTTAGAGATTAAGAGAAATCAGTCCTATTTCTCTCTAAGCTTCTTGTCAAGTATTGAAGAAAACACTGTGATACAGATAAGCAGCTTTGCTACAGGTTTCACTTTTCAACTAAAATACCTTTCTAAAGTTAGTATCTGCTGATATTATATTTTCCTATGTTTTGCCTACATTTTCCCTATGCTTTTGATTCAGTTTCCACATTTCACCTTGCCTTCATGAACACTATTCCTTGGCAGCTTAGTCTGATACTTAGTGAAATCGCTCCTCTGGTCACATTCAGCCTGGCAAGCCAAAGCTTCATGTCAGGGCAGGTACACGCAGCTAATCATGGGTATTGTCTTTACAGTATAGTCTGGATGCAAATGCCGCTTCAGTGACACTTAGCAGGAATTGAAGGTGGGAGAATAATTCTTATTGTCAGTCTCTGGCAGGATGTATGTGCTAGTGTACTGTTAGTTATATGTTATTAATGACAGACATTGGGAATCATTAACCAAATGTCAGATAAGCAATTCCTTCTGTATGCAGAAAAGCATTGTGTAAGGTTTTTATCCCATTTTCAGACTGTAAATAATTAAAGTAGTGGCTCTTTTTTCCAATCCATCGTTCCTTATAGTTCAGGTTTTATAGCAATCACCTTTTCCCCTTTTACTATCTGAGTCTCCTATTTCTCTCTTTACAAATCTTCTTAATTAACCTGCCAGCTTTCTTCGAGATGCTGAGTAGCAGAGTACTGTTTTGCTAAATTTAGAAATATTCAAAAAGCTTACAAACTACCCCTTGAATTCTTGGAGGTATTTTTTTCCATAATAGGAGCTCATTCACATGTGAGTTTACCTTGTTCATTGCAAATTGATTTCAATTGCTTCAAGTTATGTCATATGTTAGGCTCATTGTTTAAATCATGACTTTTAGACATGGATTTATGAGTAGGATCAGAGAAGTTATCTGGCATTTAGATTTGTGGTTTACGTTACTTTCAGAAACTGTGACCATGTCCTTGATTCACCAGAGTGGTAACAATTAGAACTTAAGAAAATGGACGGTTGCAAAGGAGTTAATGTTTTTCTCAGGCTGCTCTCATCTCTCAAACTGTGGGATAGTCTTAGCTAGTACAAGTGAGTTCTCGTGTGTCCTTAAACATGGATGACTTTGTCCATCTGCCACATATAAATTTTCAATATGTTCCAACAAATGCCACTGCTGCCCCGGGTACAGCGTACTGCTCTGCAGCTGAAGGAAATTGTTTCATCCCTCTTATTAAAACTTTGCCTTTAACTTGTAATTCTCCTGCATGATGCTTATTTTGCAGTGATTTTTCTTCCTTAAAACCACTGTATACAATAGTTCAAAATTACATAAATCTCTAGTTGTGGGACAGAGGAAAACTTGATAGGGCACTCTCAATCTGTTAATTAATCTCGCCTATCTCCTAGTGTGGAGGGCGGTGGTACCCAGGCAGATGTACGTGCTTGCTCAGTTGCAAGTCAGAGCTCTTCCTGACTAGGGAGTACAACCCTTTCACTGTGACATTTAAGACTTAACTGTTAGGGTGTATGTTGCCCAGATCACAAAGTAAAAAAGGAGGAGGTAAAAAAAAAAAAAAAAAAAAAGAGGATTGCAGCAACTGGGTGATCCCTGTGTTCTTTGTTGGTTTGTAGGGAAGTTGATGGCTATTTCTCATTTACCTTTCTGATCTCAAAGTCACCCAGGATTTTCAGATCTATCGAATAATACTCTGCATAGAAAAACAAGATACTAACTTCCCTGACTCTTATTTAAGAAGGCCCTTTGTACTAAAATTTCCTTTTCGTCACTGACGCTGGTGTTAAGAGTGTGCGGGAACATGACAGAGGAGGAGTTAGTGAACCCTGCTGACGTCCAGCACCAAAAATAAAATGTTTTGTGTATGCAGCCAAAACATTGCTCATGTCAGGAAAGACTGTGCCGCGTACTTTGTGAAGTAAATATGGTAATCTCTGTGTCACTTACGTATATGTAGAATTATTGAACTGAATTTTTGTTTCTTTTCTGCAATATTTGATGCTGAACAATGTACAGTGTGTGATGAATTGCATACAACTGGATGAGTTGAACTTTATTTTTCCCCTTTGCTAGTTTTAATATTTCAAAACATCTCCACTTCCAGAAAAGTGGAAAAATAGCAAATGAATTTGTGATACACTGGAAAAGTGCGTATATTCAAATGTTATTAAAAAGAAAATTGAAGATGAGTGACAGGAAACAGAAGTGAACAGGAGAGAGAGGTTTTGAAGATTTGTCATGTGGGTAAAGAGGAATGAATAGGAAAAGTCTCAAAATATGGAAATGCCTTTTTTGGGGGGATTTTTGTTTTTTCTTTAAAAAAAATTAATAATCTTGGCATCTTCGAGTGTTCTACTCGTTTTTTCTTTTTAATAACTAAATGTCTTTTGACTTCTAGAGGCAAAGATTTCTGTTTAATAAACCAGTTGTCAGACATTTGATGGATAGTGGTAGTGTACTGTAGGTCTAATTACAATTATAATACTGTGGAAGTGGCCAGCCAATCCATTCGCTTCTCGTGGGCTCTACCTAATTGTGCCTTACAGGTTTCCTTGCTTGGAACAAGGAACATTATAGCAGGTGACCCTCAGCACTGGCTGACAGCGCTTGGGTTATTTTAAGAGAACAAATATATCTGTGTATGATAGCTGAAGGCTATGACACCAAAAAGAAAGCCCAAGAATTATGCACAGGTACCTCTTATTTGCTTTTTTAATACATGTACATGCACATATTTTTAATATATGTGGTTATTTGTATGTATAAAAATAAGGAGATCTTTCCTTCAGTATACATCCCTCATGGAAGATACTGTAGTGGAGTAATTATCTTGTCACTGGTTAAGTTGCAATCTGGTCAGAAATATTGAAACACTATTTTCAAATTGTGTGAAGAGTGTAAGGAGGTGCCCAGGACACAATGTCTTCCCAGTGAGCTCTGTAGTTCCTGGGCAGGAGGACTACTTTGGTTTGGCTGGGAGGAAATACATGATTTGTATTCCAGGTGAATATAGTATGGAAGATAATTTTTACAGTTTTGACTGAAAAATACATTACCAGAAAACTCAGTTTCTTCTGAAAGCAAATGGTTCTGCCAAATGAAGACCATTTTATTTCTTCTGTAAAATAAAGAAATAATGAGTTGATATAAACTATACCTTTTGAAAAAGGCAAACAGCTTTAGTCAGTCATGAAACTTAGTTAAGGAAATTGTCATATTCCTTCTATGGCAAGAGGTTCACCATCATCGATTCTATCCTGCTACAAGCAAGTTCACTTTGTTTTAATATTTTGCTATTCTTGTCTTTCTTTTCTGATGATTTATCGCTAATGATTACTCAGTTTTGAGTAATGAGAGGGGCTTATTTTCAAATGGTGGTACTTTTAGAAGCTATGGATAATGAGATGCAAGTTCCGCTTTTGAAAGTATGATATGATATTGGCATGACCATTCCAGTGAAGACCTTCTAGTGTCTCCTCAGGGCTAGAGGAAAGCTGTTGAATTTATAAGGGCTGTGTTTTCTGATCTGTGGAAAAGAACAACAAAGTCTGATTGCACAGATAAACTGACGTGCACTAATTGAATATATATCCATAGACTAAAGTACTTCATTCAATGGTCTAACAGGTTTTTGTATGGTATAGAGAATCTCAGAAGCTATGCTTTGTATCTTTAAAAAAAAAAATCCTTACCAAATTATTTTATAGTAGCACAAATCTGTGATACCATATTTCTACTGAAATGATCCGACTAACCTCGTTAATATCTTCAACACTTTTCTGATTGTGAGCATATAATGCATAGAGAGTATTCTTGGAAACTAACATATCTAAGTGAAAGTATGTCATGTTGCTGTGATTTCTTTGGTTGAAGATGAGCTCATTATTTCTTCACTCCTTAGGCTGCTGTCATATGAGCTTTGTTACTGTGGCTATTCTTGTCTGATAGATGGTCTTGGATGTTTTGCTTTCTGTTGCTTTGTGGCTTATAAATGTTATTTGATGGTGTGTAGTTAACTCTGAATTTTGTTGCAAGTCATTCATGCTTTTTTTTTTTTAAATGTACGGAACACTAAGGTGGCTGCAGTGGTAGAGCAATGTAGTAAAAGATTTATTGAGTCCATTTTAGGCTTCTGTAGGAACATTTTTGCACTAAGGTTTTTCCATTTAATGTTTGACTGAGTAACCTGCCTGCTGTCTTATTTTAACAGTTTCTTTGTTTTCTTCTTTACGATAGATCTCTGAACAACAACTTTTTCACATAAATTGACAAAAGCGGAGAAGAGATGGCTAGTTCAGCCCGAGAACATCTGCTTTTTGTGCGACGTCGCAACCCACAGCTACGGTATACTCTGAGCCCAGAGAATCTGCAGAGTTTGGCATCTCAGGGCACCATGGCTGAGAACATGAACTTGCAGCGTGCCAACAGTGACACTGATTTAGTGACCTCGGATAGCAGGTCTAGTTTGACAGCAAGTATGTATGAATACACCTTGGGGCAATCTCAGAACCTTATAATTTTCTGGGATATTAAGGAAGAAGTGGACCCAACTGACTGGATAGGACTTTATCACATAGGTAAGTCAGAACCACATTGTAATATTTCTGTGTGTTTCTTGCTCTTTTGCCACTTCATCTTTCCTTTTCTGATATGTGTTCTGGCACACTTCATAATTAATCTAAAGATAAAATTGAAGACTGCAGAGAATTACCTTGGATTTTTCATTGCTTTTCTTAGTGCAGTGAACTATGTAAAACCACAATTTTAATTAATGTAGATCTGGTTGTACAGTGACCTGCTAGAAGGTGAAATGCATTCTTCTTAAACAACAAATGTCCATGTGGTTTCCTGTTTCACCACTGCTGGTGACTGGCTTACAGACTGCAAAATTCAGAGTACCGTATTCATCGTGTAATCTGACATGCTTACTGTCCAATGTTTTTACAGTGTTTTGGACAAGTAAATTCTTAACATGTGTGAAAAAAGTATTTTAAGTCTCTAATTTTGTAGACCTGAAATTGTATCAATTCTGAAGGAGTTAGAATTTCTATTTATGAAGAATTCTTGTAGAAGGAAATCCTCTAAAGAGATGCTTTCATGTGCTTTTTTTTTTTTTTTTTTTTTTGTACTGTTCAGGATATTTCATAGAAGGGAGATGGAAAGAGCTCTAGGCTGGCATGCAAGGTGCTCACATGTGTGAGCAGTGTGTGCGTTAGCAAATAATATGGCTCAAAAGGAGCGGATCAGTAGGTCAAAGCAGTTGGTGCTGAGACCGTAGCATCAGCAGCGGATTTGGGTTGGGGTTTTCCATTGTATTATGTTTTACCAGGTCCCTAGATCCAAACATCTCTGCTGCCTGTGTGGTTTAGAGCTCTCCAAAGGACAATCTGTTATGTCCCCAGTAGGAACTGAAGCGTAGCTACTGGGTAGCTGTAGTGGCACGTGGTGTTTAGTCATCTTTTCAAGGAATCCAGTTCATGTGCACTGAAATTACTCTCTTAATTTAACCAGTGCTTAGTAAGTGGGACTGAGGGGTTGATTTGTTTCAAAATTGCACTGCTGCTCTGTGCCTAATTACTAAGGTAGAAAGGAACTGTCAATTCAACCTGCCAAAAGCAAGTATAGCAGAAACTGGTGGAAACAGGTGTGACCACTGGAATTTTGTCTGTGCTGGGACTAAGCTTAGCATAATGAAATTGGTCTTGGTAGGATTTTGGAGAGATACTTGCTGTGCTAGCTTTTTCCAAGATGTTCCATCTCTGTATCACTTAGTGTTACATGTTGTGGAGATGCTGTTTCCAGGTTTTTTTTTTTGTCTGGTATTTTTTTCCAGCATTACTGCAGCTCCACAGAATGGACAGTATTGACTTGTGCTGTTCCAGTGCTTACCTGGGTATGAAAGCTGTATTGGAGTTGCTGCATGAGCTGCAGTATCTCCTGGGTTCAACTGTGGATATGTGCTAACGTTTAAGTTTAATGTTTAATGAAGTGTCTCCATAACACAGAAATGAATCTTCCCAACAACACTAGTAGCCTGAAGTGTGGTCAGTCCTGTAAATGCACAGACTGCTAAATGGAGCTTAAACATGCTAATTTAAATACATTTTGAGCTTCCTCTGAATAAAGGTTTGACACCCCTTCCCATTGTTGTTTTTTTTCATGGTTCACAGTACTTTGGGATTGGTATTCAAGATGCTGAAGTACAGCATCTTTCTATAAAATTCTCATTGGTTCTTATTCTAGGCTAGAAGTGATTTTTACTTTACTGTCATGATTAAAAATATTTCTACTTTCAGTCTGTTGAGCCCTTAAAACACAAACAATGTTAATGTACCACAGGGTAAGAATCCTATAAGGAACAGCCAAAATTACACCTTCTTGGGCCTAAAACCCCCATCATGCTACTGTGTAATCTCAAACACGCCTGAGTGTTTGAGATATATATTGGATCTCCTGTTTTCTTTTTAAGTGATGAAAAGTCCAGGAACTCATTCACATTGAGTTTTTGTCTCTGCTGCCACTTGAAATCCATGAGCGCTGGTGAGAGTTTTGTTACTGATTTAAAATAGATCTGAGCAGAGTCTTTCCTTTAAGACTTGTGGTTTCACCATTCTGAATGATGGAATTGCACATTGTTTACAACAGAGAGGTAAGGATATATTCAGCCTGATAGGCATGCCTGTCTGCCTTTGATTTAGGTTTTTTGATAAACTCTTTCACGTATCTAGCATCTTTTAAAAGTAATAAACAATAAACTTTTATAGACATAGCTAAGGTAAGTTAAGTCCCACAGGGTATAATCCAGGATTTTTAGTCCTCGTAATAACTGCCATGAAGCACCTCCAGTTTGCACTTACTCCTTTGGAAGTTGAGGACACTCACTTCTTATTTTCTCAGGAGAAGGATGTTTGTGTGTGAATATTATTAAAAGATAAAAGCTCTGTTCTTGAGCGCGTTATTAATATTCAACATAGTTGCTTGAGGTTATCCATCCTGTTCTTTCTTTAAAATGAAAACCATTTAACTTACAAAGTTGCTCTCCTGACACAGCCTCCTGAAGGCAGTGGAAATTGTGTGTGGTCACTAATACAAGACAGCGTGAGGGTTATGTCAGTGTAGTGCTGTACTGCCAATGTACCCCCCTGTCTTCTAGTAAAGCACCATTTTTCGACAAGCTAGGAACGGAAAAAGGCAAATATTTTGCTTTTATTTTAAAAATCACATTGCACAACCAAAAGCACAGTCCTGTGGTGCTTTTTTATGTCGGTTCTACAATTAAGTGTCATGAAAGCTATATTAAAGTTGTTGGGGAAAAAAAGCAGTTGTTAATTCTGTAAAAGAAGAGAAGGTGGCATTCTAAAGATGAGCATTATTCTGAGCTCAGGCATTAGTACACAGAGATTTGGCAAAAGTCTGAAGCAATCCAGGTAAATTTTCACTTCAAATTCATTTCATAGAATACGTCAATTAAAAAAGGAATTGAAAATGACAAACTGGGAAACTGCCTTCCCTCTTCATTCATTAATTTATTAAATTAGTGCACTCTCATTAGTTTTCTATCATGAGAAGGCGGTTATTTCTGTGCTTCTTAGTACAGTTTTACTGCATGGTTAAAATTGCAGTGGCTCGCTACGAATCCCACCAAAATTATTAGATTCCTTTCTTTTCTTAAGAGGCTGACTACAAATCATGGTCCACAGTCACCCTGATATTGGTTATGCAGTTGGTCACAAGACTGTCAGTAATCAGAGTCACTGCAGTTACTACTTGGTGGTTTGCAGATGACTGCCTACACTGGGGAATAGTAGATGGAGCTTTTTCTAAGTGCAGTACACCTTCAGTGAAATGTTTGGCTTGCTAAATGGCTATGAAAATAGATGTTATCTTTTTAAAAAGAGAAAAGCCTAAGGGGAGAAACACAGAATCATCTTATTCTGAAGGACTGATTTTTTTTTTTTTAAAGTGCATGTGGATTTTTTCCAGACTTAAAAAAAAAAAAGGAAGAGGGGAAATCATAAATTAACAAATACTTTGTAGAAAAGACTGTGTATTTTTTTTAAACATTTGTTCACTATAATGTCCTTGTGATACTCCTCTGCAGTAACTTTTGATCTTTTATTTTTAAATGCAAGAAGTTGAAATTAATTGTGTAAAATGCTACATAGCTGTGCATAGCTCAATTCATGCTCAGTTTTTCTAGAATTTTTTATTTTAAGGAATGTTTTTACATGTCAAATTTTCTGGTTTTAGTACCATACTTGTATCTTCCTCTGTTTCATCACTGTCTGCAGCCAAATGTGATTTATTTTCTTGGTGAGGGACTGTTTTTCACAGAGGGTCTTTTCTTTGGCAGTATATGCCTAAGGATTACCAGTAGAAAAGTGTATGTGAGGGACACAGCGTATTTTGTGAAGGGAAGCATCCTTTTTCCTGACTGTTTCTAGTTTTGTACTGTCTGAACTCTTTAAAGTGTCAGTAGCACTTCTTGAACAGCCTTGTCCATCAAGTTTTGTTGAAGCAGCTTTCTAGCTCCAGAGGCAAGATGCGTGGAGAATGTAGATAACACATCTATAAAAGCACAGAAAGGTGTCCCAGTGAGACTACATGCAAGAGAGAAATGTTATTTCTGAGCTTTAGCTCTTCTTTAGGTAAATCGGGCAGTGTTGCATGAAATGTGAAATTGTCAAACCTGAAATACAGGTTTATAATTTTGAATTCAGCTTTAAACTTTGCCTAGAATGGGCTGCTTCTTTCTTCTTCAGGACTGGTTATGAGGATTGTCACTTGAAGGTGACAAGGTGTGATGAAATTCAGAGGGGGCTTTTTAGAACAGGTATTCTACCTGTGCTTACTCTGAAGAGTAAAGGTAAAATTTCAGTCTTTCTATCCTAATGAGAAGGAAGAGGCCCATTCTCTCTCTTTTAAATTTATTTATTTTTTAAAGAGCTAAAGTAGGATTTAGACTGAAAACCTTTTTCATCTTCTCAAGTGGTACAAGGATACACAATGTAACAAACACATTTTGCATCCTGTTAGACCCATGAAGTTTTCGTTTCCTCTGTGGTACTGACCCAGCTTTTGCTCTGTACATGCGTGCTTTAAAAATGTTTCTTCCAAGCAATATTTAAGCTATTGGAGTTTTACAGACATTATTTCCTCTAATTCAGAGGAATCTGAATCTTGCTATGGCAAGAGTGGTCAGGCTCTGGAGTCCTGTAGTCGGTAAGGCTGTGCAAAGTATTGGACCCAGTTGCAAGAGAAATGGCTATTCAGTTCGTAGGGACTATAAGACATTCCAGTTTTCTTGCCAATGTGTTATTGTAGCGACAGGGTACCAGGACTTCCTTGGGAGGTGAGAACTGATCAAGATGATGAGCAGGTGGACTCTCCACTGCTCGTGGGATGCTGAGGGAAGTTGAATCTTGATGAGTTTTATCGGTTGCCATGAAGTCTCATATTTAAAGAAATCGGAAAGTAAAAATAAAGAATAAAAAGTCAGGAGAGAAGCAAACCCTACTTTTGATTTAAATAGATTAGCTCCCATGGCCAAATTGCCCAGGTCGGCCTATTTTTGTCCTAATTTGTGGAGTCCTAGTTAGGAGATGCATGCCCTTATTGTAGAGATCCTTAGCACATTTAGAATGCTGTCTATCAAAGGTCATTCTATTTATTTCCATCAACTGCTTTTCACAGGCTGCTTGGCTTTTTGTCATAACTATTGCATGGATCCACAATAGCATTATAAAAACAAAAATCAAAACAGAAAAAACTGATGCAGAGTTATATAGGGCAATTTAGATAGAATCTAGGTTTATACTAAGCCTCCCAGGGTAATGGACTTTGGAGCCTTTCCATTTCAGGTCAGACAAGATTAAAAAGAAAAAAGCTTTCACATAAACTGCCTTTAATACACTTAAAATAGTGGCTTACATGAGACAGATTATAAAATGTTAAGATACTTTATTCCCAAAAGATTTCTCTGGTCTCAGTTATAGAAAACAGAAAGTAATAACTTTATTATCTTCCAGAAATGCCTGATTATTCACTTGATTTTTTTTTTCTTCCTGCTTTAGCAACATGAGTACTTTTCTGTGCTTTAAAATCTGAGCACTACTGTTAATGTCTATTGACTAGTCAATATGCATAACAGTATTATTTTGTGGTTACTCTTCATTCTGGCTGCAGCTAAAGCCTGCAAACTGTGGGCTTGACTCTTTCTCTATAGAAGAGTTGGTCTTTACCCAACTGGCTCCATGGTAGAGGCTTTGGTTTAGGCTTCCAGGAAGCTGGCATTGCGCCGTTTGTCATCAACCATTGGGGATTTTGGTGTTTTTTATGACATCATCTGAATATCTAAGCACTGTGGTGGTTTTGTTCTCTTCAAAAAATAAACAAAAGGACTAGCTATGACTCTGAAGTTCTGGAAGAGCCATACCTGTGCATGTTGAGATGTCGGTGAAACTCACTGGCGATGTAAGCTTAAATAATGCACATAAGAAAGCAAAATTCGTAGTCAACAATAAATAGGATTACAGGAGAGAACTTGAATTCATGTTGGCCAGTGTCTGGGATTGGCACTAGTCCATGTCTACCTGATGTTGATATTTGTGATAAGCAAAAGTATGTGGAAAAATCTGCCTTGAAATACCTCATTTGCTGGTGACTTAGTAATATTTAGGGAAAGGCCACCTCTTGCGTTGGCTAATTAAAATTGAAGGCGGTCTAATATAGGAATTGTATCCTAAATCTTATGTGGTGAGGCCTTGCAGTGATTTTAGAAAAGGTCTCTAACAAGCAAGGGTCTTCAGAAGCTTTCCCTCCAGGTACAGCACTTCAATCTTATTCTTTCCTTTTTTCCTAGATCCTGACCCACATGCAAAGTTACTTTTTCCCTTTTTCCTCAACACAGAATGTGGTACTTTCTCTTCAGTTGTGAGCTAAAAAATTTTGCTCAAAAATCAGTGTATGGACAGCATAATACCTTCTCTTTACTGCAAAAATTAGAAGACATGAATGCTGTCTTTATGTATTTTCATTGCATGCAGCAAATGCCTTAAAAGATACACTCACTACATTAAAATACACTCACTATATTTGTTTTAAGAAGAAAATAATTAATTCCCCGCTAAAAAATAAAAACAAACCCTAGAATCTTGCAGGATGATATTTGTGTCTGGAAGAAGTTCAAACTGTAACAAAGTGTTGCCAGAACATCCAAACTTTTCAGTTAATTGTGTTTTTTAAGTTTTTGACATACCCCTGACCTGAAAACTAGACAAATGTAGCTGCAGGGAGGACACTTTCAGCTGTGTTGTCAGTATCTTTCCACTGCAAGAGGTTTTGGCATGACAACATTTATAATCCTTTGGATAGAAAGCAGTGTTCTCCCCACCCTGCATTTTTGATATAAGTGGCTGTTCCAGCAGATGGGAAGATGGCAAATACAAACACTGGATAATGGAAAACAATATACACTTCTGAATTCATAATATTCCCTTTTACCATAAAACTGCCTTGTGTTAGCTTTTTTTTTGTTTGTTTGAAGGAAGTTGGCTTTAATTTTGATTTTTTTTTTTTTTTAAAGATGTTTGCTGAGCTGTTTTCTATCATCAAATCAACATGTCATACAGTATTTTCAAAATAATTTGGGAAAAACAGTTATTCCAAATCACTGGCAACTAGATTGAACAAGTAGCTGCATTAATGCATCTATTGATTTGTTTCATGTAAGTAATAGATTATGGATTAGTTTTGCATTATGCACAGTGTTAGAATTCCTCCTATAAATTTTTTATGAAGTTCTTGGCTTCTTTATTTTCACCGATTTATCAATGACTATAAGAATCTGAATTAATGTAGAAGTGTTATAAGCTGAGTGTTAAATACAGTATGTTAACGACGTGACTGATGTAGTTAAAAGCAGTGGCCCTTAAAAAGATGAGAAACATGCATACTAGGACTCTAAAAATAACACTGTATTGGTGGATATGTTTAATGTAACCTTTTAATATCTGCTTATTTTGGATACACAGATTCTTAAAATATAACCAGGGGAGGTTACTGAAGGTGCTGATATTGATCTCAATAGCCCTCCTTTCCTAGCAAAGCTCATCAAGGCATTGTCTTGCAAATTACGCTATTTGAGGAACAAAAAAGATCCAGAGAATGGCCAGACCTGACCATCCTAGAGCTACTCTGGTACGGAAAAACTTTCAGCTGAGCCTGAGTGGTACCATGCCCTTGTACAGTTTGCAAGTTTGGCATAAGAGAGCTACTGGTGTGGGGTGAAGATGCTACAAGAGTGCCGATAAACTGACTATGCTTATCTGATGTTTACTTATCTGAGTAAACTCCTTGGGAAGAACGAAGTTTACAAATGTCTGCGTTGGCAGCACTTCTTGTCTCTTTGCCCAGCAGCATCCAGGACTCCATTGCTCTCGCTCTGGTGGGCAGCCAGTTCCCAGGCAAGCAAATTCCGTGCTTCAGAGCTTTGTTTCAACGTCTGGTTAAGCTGTCTTCACAAGATCTGCTTCCTTTGTCTAGCAGTCATTGAGAGTTAATGTCAAAGTCTAGAGTTGTATTTTGAGTCACTAATCACTCATTCCATCACTAATGTGTTAGTAGTCCTTGAAAGTTTATAAAAATTAGTAGATTCATGGCTCTTGTCTTTCCTGTCCTGACCTTGGGAATAAATTAATCATTTATATCCCAATGTGTGATAATGCAAAAAATGAACCTACAATTTCCATAAAAATAACATAGTTATTTCCCAGGTACTGTAGTAAGGAGAAGAGGAAAAGATACAAAAAGATTTGTTACTTTGCCTGGAAGAAGCAATATGAGTGCTGTAAAGTGTTAAGTGAAAGTTAAGGAGCTTATTTTGAAAATTTATAGAATATATTAAAAATATTAGTTATGCTGATATGTACTCACATTGTAAGGGAAATGGACAAAGGATATTTATTATTAAAGGACATATTTAAGAATTCAGTTTCAGCTTGATCTCTTCTTGCATGTGACTGTTAACATCAAGCCCTCTTTATACACAGAAGGTGTGATGGATACAGGTCACCAGTTTCTAGTTTTCTTACAGAAAATGTGATTAGAAATTCAGTGTCTGATTTTCCCTGACAATAATTCTCTGATCAGTGCTATTCAGTTGCAATTAGAAGTTTTCATTATCAGATATCCTATGAACTCTCATGCTCTACGAAACGCTTCCTGCCTTGAGAATTTAAACTTTACCTGATAGTCATAAATGAGGCTCACATGAGTGGAGTCACACTTGCGGATAATTTTCAACAGATCAACACTGAAAACTTAGATGACACCTAGTAGGTGTCATCTGTGAAGAGGACTAGGATTTGAAGGCATTCGGTGCCTTGCAAGATCAGGACCTTAATCAATGTTTGATCTTTGCCATCAACTGTGGAAGTGTTTTCTCACATATGAAGCCAGTTGAGCATAAATGGGTTTGGCTTTATAAGATGAAATATGCATAGAAAAACATTATAGTGCAATAGCAGGCACATACTGTTGTCACTGAGATAAATACCCAGTAATGACCTCATCTGAACATAGAAACATTATTCTTTTTTATTGTAGTTTAATTTCTAAATAGAGTTTCATGCATGACATAGTTCAGCAGACGGTGGCCTGCAGGGAGAGGGAAAATTCAGTTAGACAAATTTCTCAACGTAGATGCATGTCTGAATTTTAGTAGACTTACAGACAGGCAGTTGTTTTCAAAGTACTGAATAAGGATGCAACAATCTACCGAAGTCAGCAATGATTAAGATTTTAGGAGTTATTGATGAGGTAGTACTTCATGTACAGGTAACAACACTTTCTTGGATGTATTCTTTAACTTGTAAATTATTTGAGCAGTAGGATGAAAAGTGCATTGTCCAGTTTTCTTTAAAAAAAGCCCACAACTATGATGTGGTTTTGGCAAGTAAAATCAAAGACAACCCACCTGACATCAATGCAATTTCACCAGGTGATGCAAGTAGCTTTATGATTTTTGTTGTCCATTTGGCTAGATGTTCTAAGTCATCAGTCAGCATGTAAGATTTCAGTTTTGAAAAGCAGTCCTAATCACAGCACACTTGATTGAGTACACTCCTCCTCTCCTGCTCCAGCAGTTAAATAAAAATGACTGCCTTTCAGATTAGTGTAGATTACTGTCTTCGGTGCTACTATTTACTGCCCATTGGCTGAGCAGAGCTAAGCTGGCAGAGCATTTACTTTCCCAAGAATACAAACAGCTCTATGCCAATTTAGCATCTTGAATGGGATGAGGGAGAGCAGCAGGGGTAGCTGCAGGGAACCTGCAGGAATGTGTAACCAGAAGAGTGTGAGGGACAGTGTGAGGCAGTAATTCGCCCCTGGACCTGCTCAACTGCAAAGTGCAGCAGTGACCCCAGCAGAGAGTGTTGATGGGATGTGATTTGTAGGCTGCTGTAATAGGAATGCAAGTCTGATTGCACTTTTTGTAATTACTTATTTATGCCATGGGTTTACTTGTATTGCTGGGAGTAGCTGAGTCTGCGAGCCTTTGTTTCTAGTTGCGTTTAATTCTAGGTCCTGTTCTTTACTTGCAGAGTTCCAGGGAATTACTGCTTTGTAAAAATATTCTGCTAGGAATTTAAAAGAAGTCATGGAAATGTTGTTATCTGTAGGTGCTTTCAAGATATTTACACAAATTCATAAGACTTCCTTGCCTTCATTAGTCCACACAGTTTTGTGGTCCTTTTTTGCTGTTGCATGTTAACACTGTGAGAGAGGAAGCTTTTTACTTCTGACATTTCATGCTAAAAAGTTAATTAAGCAAGACATTTATCTCCTTTTTTTTTGACTTCTAGTGACGATTTTGATATAATTGGCTTTGATTTTTGGCCCTAGTAAAATGATACTGCAACAAAAAGAATTGCAACATGACCTTTGTGTTTCTCTTCGCTTTGGTCTCATCCAGCTTAATCTGCAGAGCCATTTAGTACTTGTCATACACAGTGTTTGGCTTGGTCTGTTCTCATCTTCATGACATGAATTTCAAGTTTTGAGACTAGAAATAACTACATCTACATTAACCCTGAGGAAATAATCCATCTCATTACAAAACTAATAAAGCATATCTGTGAAGAGAAAGACCTAGGCAATATATGGAGGGAAAAAAGTCATTCCATTATTCTGAATGTGATATGATGATGCTGAAGACAGGTTAGCAGTTTTTCTAGTTATTATGGGAAAACTTTATACTCTCAGTGAATTACTCTGGAGTTAACTTATCATGGAAATTCTAAATTCTCTTTTGCTGAAGAAGATTGCAAAGATCCTGGGTAATCTTCCAAGCTCCTTTTTTCACTTTTCTGCATCTATTGCATGAGAGGTAATGAAGAATAGATGAGTAAAATGCTATTGCTTGGATAATGTCTTTTTACTTAGGACTGCTATGCAGTTAGACATAGTTAATCAAGACTTTGTCATAAAATATCATTTTAATTTTCAATGGAAAACAGTCTTCTGTTTAGCTAGGGTGTGAACCCACCAATTACTTTGAGGTAAGTTATTTGGTACTCAAGAATATTTACTAACATCTCGGTAATCTTGCCGATATGTACTCAAAAGAAACACCAGTTAACTGTGAACAAATTGAAGCTATGTTTGGATAGTTGGATATGAAGTACATTAACCTAAAAACTGCATTTGGCTAAAACCAGTGTTGTGATTCTTTAAAGATGAGAAGAGCCTGTTAATAGTATTTGATTTCAAAATAGTGGGGCAGGACGAACTCAGTCTTTAGAGGTCCCACTTGTTCACTGTTCAAGGGTGTGAATTACCACTTAGCATTACTCCAATTCTCTTTTTGCTTAGATAAAAACTGAGCAATTTCACTCTGAAAATTAGCTTTCTGCTAATAAGCTACATAATCTGAAAAAAGGTTTGGGGTTTTTTGTTTTCTTTTTTCCCCCTTTTTCCTCTCCAAATCCCACTTCTGCTCCTTCCACCCAGTTTCTTACATGGAAGGTTCTGTGGAAATATGTCAAAATTCAGGTTTATGACATTCTGAGTACTGTGAGCAAGCAAACAAAAAAGCTAATTTGAAGTAGGAAATTATGAACTTTTTTTTCTTTCTTCCTCAGCTCCCCACACTTTTTATTTTTGCTTCTGTTGGTTTAGGGGGTCTGAATACAGCTTCTCATTCCATCTCTCTTTCTGCCTTTATAAAAATATGAGAAGTATACTGTATTTCTTGTGTTAAGGTGAGTGGGAGTTTGAATGGAGAAAACCATTAAAATGATCAAGAAATTGAATCTGCCTTGCCCTAGAGAAAACTAACACCACCTTCCTCAAAAAAACCCACTGACCACCGGTGTAGGTTTGGGTTGCATCTAATTTTGTTACAGTTTTCCTTTGGATGCTTGCTGATCTGATGTACTGTGAAGCTGACTGACTGCTTGGTTTAGTGGGTCATGGCAGGAAGCAGCACGAGGCTGCTCCTCCATGGGCTGTCTGCTGATCTGGTGGTTGTCACTATTAGCTGCAATGTGAAACTGTGTCATTATAGGAACAGTTGGATCTCTGCTTTCCTGTATGAGTTAAAAGCTTTAAATCAATGAAATATCTCTGAATGTTGAGATTGGCATGTTAAGAACTTGTGTATGATGAAGGAGTTAGTGGATTGCAAAGGGGCATGCTAAGGTTTGGAACCCTCTTTGTCTGCCAGACCAGGTAAAGATAACAAGTTGTATACAGGGATCAAGGGATATTCCAATACAGAGAAGTCATCAAATAGAAAAATGAAGTCCAAGACAATCAACTGAAAAGACTGAACAGACACTGATCCAAACTATAGACTGTCAAGAGTGATGGAGAAAATGAGGAGGCGGCACAGGGATTTTACTGCCTTTATTGAATCTGTCTGAAGAGTGACTTTGCTGCAAACTCAGGGTGCAGTTTACCTCCGTTGTCAGAGCCCCAGCTGATCACTTCTCCAAGAGCAGGGTGGTGGTGATAAGATTGTCTCTTAGAACTGGCTGCTGATGCTAACGTGTTCTGGGAGATTCAGTACCACATCTGGACCATGCTACATTTCCCCAAGCTGTATGTGCGTATGCCATGAACCGCCCAAGTAAAAGAAGAGGCTTAGCACCTTTGCCAGCCCAGCACATGTGCATATGTCGTCACTTGGTAAACATCTAGCCAACGCATTGTCATGCTGCTAAAGTCTATTAGACAGTGGCATAGAAATGTTTTAATGAAAAATTGCCTTTTTTCACTTAACAACCAACAATACTCAATACTTAAGTTGCACTCTTTGTGCTTCACAAGTATGTGAGAATCCAGGGAATGGCAAAAGCAATTTGTAATAACTACTATTTCATGAAATCTTTATTGTTTGGCAAATGGATTTTCATTTGTTCCTGTCATGATTTCAGATACTCAGAAACACGAAACCCTGGGGATGAGTGGCTCTTGGAAAGGCTTTAGAAAGGTTTCTGGTTCTTTGCTTTTGTTTTCAAAGAGTTGAGCCTTTCCAAGACAGTGCACTTGATTACATTGCTGGAGACCCTTGAAGGTAGGGACTTCTTGTTTCTTTGTCCCTGGGTGATGACCTCCTGGTAGCCAGCATCCCCAGAGCTCTGCGATGAGGTCGTTCTGTGGTGCATTATGCATCTCACTGAAAAGTCGTCTTGGGCTGTATAGGTTGATCATTGACCCTGTGCCCCTGTGGGTAAGCACCAGGGATCTGAAATAAAGTTCTCATGAGGCATAATGGCAGCAATATTTTTGATTCAAATATTGGGGAGATTCACTAAACTATTTCAGGGAAGGTTTTTTTGTCACTGCAGGGAAAAACAAAAACACAAAAACCACTTTACCTTCCTGATTAGCCGTAGTACGTTGCTTTTAAAGTGGGCATAAGGAGAGTTATGATGATGGGAAATAAACATCATGTTTCACAGAAAATATTTCAGGTTCTTTTAGAACTTCCTCCTGCTCATTTTTTTTTTAGAAATCTAAGACTGACTTATCTTATTGTATGTGTATTGGATGAATTTCTTCCAGGATGTGTTGGCTCATTTCCTTGAGTACTTGTAAATTTTCTGAATTTTTTTCAGTCACAACAGATAGCTGAAAAAGCTTTAAGGAAGTGAGTCAACCTCCTGAAATAAATTGCTTAGTGAATAGAGGATACTGTGTTCGAAATCATAACGCCCTTGCTAGTTCTGTGGATACTAATTTACACATATTCTCTAAAATCTATTATATACACTCCATGTTCCAAAAGGAGTTGGGAGAAAATATCCCAAAAGAGCACCTGAGCTTTGCTGTTAGAAATTTAGGACATGTTTTCAGCCTCCCAGGTATCCGCATGAGAGAGATGCGGATTGGGAAATGACAGGCAGAATCTCTTAATGCAAAATTAAGGATGTCACTGAACTTGAGTGTAAATTAAGGAGTAATGTGGAGATGCTGAGTTGAGGACTGCCAAGCTTTCTTAAAATAGCATCTTGAAATCTGAAGGCTGCATAGGCAATGTGCTTCTCTCCTTATTTCATCACTCGCAAGCTGTACATTCTGACTGTTGGGAGCACTTTCTGATGCAGTCCTGCTGTCGCTTAAAGCAGGTGCGTTTGTTCTGTGAGGAAAGGCCCATGACCCGGCCTCCCTCCCTCCCTCCCTTTAGAGCTGCAAGAGTCCCAGCAGCGAGTTTCTCTGCACGGGGGTTTGCTGAGTCACGGCACTGGCAACTGGCTGGAATCCTACATAGTTAGTTTAAAAATAAGTAAGAAGATACCATTTTAGTAACATATGTCTTATACAGTAGGTAGACAAGGCTTTAGGGTTTTGTTTGCTTCCCAAGAATTATGCAGCAGCTCAGGGACAGAAAAAAGCCAGCATCAAATGCCATGATTTGGGATTTTCTCTCTGATGAGCCAAACTGCAACCATATGATCCTGAATGGTTAAGAAGTTTGACATCTGAATCTGAACTTTGAACTTGGATGCAGCAGTAATTAGCCAGCTTGCCCTGCTCTAGCGTATTACACAGAAAGTCTGATGCGAGCAGTATACACCACATCTCCAAACAGATGACATATACTGCTGGCTTTTTAGGCACTCCAGGAAAAAATCTGAATACGTGCAGATCACAATGGAGAGAAGAAAGTGCAGAGTAACTGCATAGGAGTTGATCGCATTGGTATGTAAAGTATCTCAAAACAATGAGATTTGGATAAATGCAGGTACGAAATAAAAATCCAACCGCAATGCTCTCTCTAAATGTTTCCCCCCTCTCCTCCCACCCTGCAAAGAGAGGGAGTCAGAAGATGGTGCAGGTCTCTGCCTCTGGTTTTGTAGTTGTCGTCAGTGTTTGTCTGTGACTTGCAAATCAGTTGTTCATGACTGCTACATTTCTGTTGTTGGAGCATAAGTGTTGGCCGTGGTAATGTGATACTGTGATTTATAAGCTTTTTAATGTGACCTTTAGGAGTGAAGTAGCAGTATGTATTAGGAGTCGCAGCTGCAAGTTCCACAGCAGTTTTGTCCTGGCATTCAATGCAGATGAAATCTTTTGTGAAGGAGGAGCACAGGTACTTCTTACTTATTATCAAGAGGGTGAAATGCAAAGGGGGCGGTGGAACCAAGCAACCAAAACCCCAAAAAACTATGATCTTGAGCAGTCCTAGCTCACAGTGGTGAGGATTTAGGATAGCCATGGCTTTTTTCTCTCCATTTTTGGGATATTTACAAAAGAGTATCATGAGGTATATCTGTTATAGTTTCCTCCAAGTCATTATAAATATTTTCAATCCTCTATGCTTTCCTGGTATAAAATCCAGCTACTTCATTTTGTAGTTTTTTATTTAATCATTTGCAGTTCTCGTAGAGGTGGCAAGGTTGGGGATCTGTGACTGCGTGGTGATGGAACAGTTGCTGCATTCCTCCTAGCAAGGGCAAGCAAAACGGCAGAATAGTCATGGTTTATTTAAAAAAAAAAAAAAAAAAAGTAAAAAAAAAAGTAAAAAAAAAAAGTATTGCATTAGTAAAAGTGTCCCTCTTGAAGAGTCTGAAGAAATTAGGGATTGTAATGTATTTGGCAGGAATGTGGGAAAGAAAAGCAGTGCTTGACACAAGATTGACTTGCAGGTCAGTATACGTACCTGCTTGCAGCTCCAGGTTGAGGCACAGGGGATGGTATCCAGAGTGTGATAGAGAAAATCAGCAAAAGTAGGTGGCTACAGCCACCATGACAAACCGTCAGCACCTTACTACAAAATGGGTTTGGTCTCCTCAGCAAAGAACTGACAAAAACTCGTGAATTTCTGTCAAGTAAACAAGCCCCAGGCTGCAGTCCAAAGGAATGCCAGTCAGGTCAGGGACGGTACAAGTATGTGGGTATCGAGACAGAAGTGAACAAATTAGATTTCCTGTGCCTGTGTACCTTGCAAAAATAGCGTCTTTGAAAGTGTATGTGCAAATTTAGAATGTGCTGCGGTCCTGAATTATTTCTGGGTTATCCTGTGTCTGTTTGAATATTAACACAACGTAAAACCATGCTGTATTGTCTGGTGGAAATGACTGAAAAAAACCATGATGGGCTTCTGAAAAGCAAACTGGGTCAGACTTCAGTCATATGCTCATCCAAAAAACCCTTCTCCTGATGTCTACAGTGTTTCCTTAATTGTGCTATTAAATTCTGCACTGTCAGTGTGCTAGTGCCAGATCCCAAACTGGGATAGTCTGTATTTGCAAGTTATCAATGACATACAATATAAAATTATACAAAAAATGCAGAAACCACAGCTTGGCTGAAAATTATGCCCCAGGGACCCCAGTTCACAAATTGTATTAACAAAGTTCTCAGGATCAGAGCTCACTGTATGAAATTGTGCATAGTTAGGTGTAAGATAAGCAATCCGAACAGGATTTTTTTTGTTAAGAAAACATTTTTATATACTTTTAAAGCCATAGGATTCTGTTTCTTTTTTCTCTCTCTTTTTTTTTTTTTTTTTTTTTTAAATATATATATTGCTTGCCTGCTTCTTGGATATACACTACCATATTAAGTAGTGGTGGCTGTTGTCATCTACCAATAAGGGAATAATACATGTCTTTGGGAACATTTAAAATATTTTATTTCAGGTGCAATATAGGTAGTAAATGCTTAGAGATGATTCACTTATAGCTTTGCTGGGCTTCATAATGAACTCTGATTATCCTCTGTATTGTATTAATTCTGCTAATTATTAATAGCCATATCAAATCTAAAGTGAATCCTGAATCTTTACATCAAAATCAGGAGGTAGGTAAAAGGAAATATTTCTTGCAATGGTAAAGCATCTCAGCACATTTGAAGTCAAATAATAGCAATGGCATCATTAATAATTTTTAAAATATTATAATGTTCAGGTCTACTTTATGCCAGTTCAGAACAAAGTTTTTTGGAATAAACTCATTTCAGGTGAAGAGACTGTAAAGAGTCTGGAAGAGCTTTCCAGCAATGGAAAACCTACAAGATGAGGAATCTGCCATTAGATCTTGCCACCGTGAGGCACTGAGGGGGAGGTGGAAAGTGTAGTTGGCTAGGAAAATAAGTGGTAATGATGACAAAGGTAGTGAAGGATAGAGTGATTCAGCATATTCCTTTAATAGCCTTCCTTAGTGCCCTGCTTGCATGGATGTGTGCTCTCTTTATGCTGACCTATTATTCCTCTCTATCTGTAGGTTTTCCACAGCATTACTGATCAGCCATTTGGATTCCTTAGCAAACATAGACATATAAAAATAAAATACAAGGATGTTACTGTTTGGTTAAGCTAGAGGTTATGTGGTTTGTAGGAAGGAAGAAATTGCTTATGCAGAGGTATCCACGATATCATAGTTAATGGGGTCACTCTTTAATAGAGGCACAAGAGGGAAGCATTGATGCCTGTTTCTGCTTTGGGTTAGAACCTGTATTCTTGGGCTGTTTCCTCTTTTTGTTAGTGGGTTTTACATTTGAGTTAGATTACTGAAAAGTTGAAGTATGACAGAAGTGTATTATTTAAATATAAATATTTTTCTGTATTCCAAACCAGCAAGCTCTCTGACTTTCTAATAAATTCCCTAAGAAACCTATTACTGTCAGATGACAACAATAGACTAGTTTGCATTCCTGCTTAAACAGATCATAATATTGAAGATAAACTTAAAAAAATAACAGCTGCTCTAGGGAATATTAAATCCCACAAGATCCTTAAAAGATGTGTGCTGCAGAGACATATTTTATTGACAACTTTTAGAAACTAGAAGGATTTCTAAAAGGCAGTGAGAAATCACTTGGAACTAGCAAGGAAAAAAACATTTTTTAGAAATGTTTCTGCATTAGATGTGGGAATGGACTTGAACACTGAGAATAAAATGCCAGCTGATATTGTGACTGTCAAAAGGCTGGAACAAATTAAGAAGAATATTGATCAGACAATGTCAGAAACTGCAAGCAATAATCAAGTGCAATCAAAAGCGAAGCTGAGGAATCCAGAGGCAGTGTTTTCTTTCAGTGATGAATCAGTTCTCTCCACCCAGTGGTGAAGGATGCCACGTTGCTGGAAATCCAGAGATACTAATGCCATCGCAATAGTCCCAGGGTGCAGACCATCAATGATTTGAGAAAGCAAAACCCAAACTAACCTCCTGGATCCCTAGACATCAGCTACTGTATGTAGGAAATTCCTTTTTCTGGGCATTTTATCTGTTCTGTGGGTATACTGCATCTAGGGCTTCTTGTTTTAGCCCTTCATCCCTAGCGCACACACACACACAAAAAAAAAGCTAAATAAACAGTAAGTAAAACAGGGGCTGAAATTGCAGGACTGATTGAGCGGTTAAGTGAACCTCCACAGGACCCTTGGGGAGCATGCCTGGCACTGACTTTGCTCTTTACTGGTTCATTCCAGGAAAGAAAATAGGGCTTTGGGAAACCTGAAGGTGGTACTTGCTATCAAAAGCAAAATAAAATCACCCAGCTAGTTGGCCATAAAGGCAGCTGATGGATCATCATGTGCAAGGGCTGAGTCAGCTCTTTGGGTGATGCTGGCTCTGTGGCTCAGAATTTTTTTGTGCTCTGAGTTTTACACCCTTGTTAACAATGAATTAATTTTTGTAATAAAAATCTTACTGAAAACCTTCAGTGATTCTGGTTGAAACTTTCATCTGCACAAAAAGCCACTTGTCCTAACTGGCAAAGGGTGTGCATATGTGGGCAGTTAAAACTGTTGAGTCGTTTTTGTGGTTACACTCATTCTCCTCTGTGGCCATCAGCAGAACATGCCATCTGGCAAGGGAGCGCCTCCTTCCCATTACATGCCTGAGAGCTCCCCACAAATGAGATTTCAGCTCATTAGGATACTTTATGCCCTTATGGACATTTAAGAAGAAATACATACCTTTTATCTCTTGTACTTTCTTCTGAGTTGCATATTATTTGTTCAGTGCTAGAAAAGAGATTTATTTATTGAACTTAGCCTTTTTGTTTGCTTGCAACTTGCATATATACAATTAAAGATTTTTCTAGAATTTATTCAGAATTATTATATATACCTAATGAATCTATTTGGGCCTGTGGCTCTTTCATTGAAAGTTGTGACATGAATTGAGGATTAGAAGTGCAAGCTCTTGCTGAATGACACAGTTCTTGTGCTGATGGGTTCCTTTATTTTGATGAATGAAGACTGTGGAGTTACTATTCAGCTGTAGCTGCTTATGGTTGGTTGGTGTTTGTCTGTATGCCTGCAGTGCCTGGAAGCACTGTTGGTCAAGATGTTGCACACACAGTAGGTGACAGTTCCTGACCTGCAGTGATTGCACTCATCCTTTGTGCTGTATGAATATTCTCTAACACTTGTTAAAATGTAAATATTTCTGCCAGTAATATGTCTGTTAGAATATGAATGGAAAAACACGTAATTGGATAATGCAGCAGTGAATTCAGGTCAGGTTTTGTAGAACATAATTGCAGAAATTGAGGTATTTATAACACTTGAGTAAGTTAGAATGGGGCTTTTAAAATTATTGCTGATTACTCTGATCAATAACTAGTTCTTGCTTTCTAGCAATTTTGAGGATCATTTGTTAGGTGAGGTTTTTGACTTGATAAATTTATTAACCTGAAAACTCTGTTAATAAATTATAGTTTCTTGCAATATATTATCTCAGTTTTAGGACCAGAGGATGAAAAAAGGAAATAAGCACAATACTTGTCAAAAAGTGTCTGCAAAATTTCTGTGAATTTTTAAAGTACTTGTATACCATTATTAAATTGTAGGGTATGGAAATTAGGATGGCTGCTGATAATTAGGGCTGGGATGGCTCCTGTTAATTAGGGCAGGAAGTTTTGTAGTTTATTACACAGGTAGTAACAGGCTTGATACTTGCCTTAGATACTTCTTAGGGTACCTATCTTACCACTGGCAGGGTTTCTGATAATAATGCACCAGTACTACTGTAAATAGCTCATGAAGTGGGTTAGTTTCTTCTACTGTATGAGTGGGTGGAAGAAAAAGGAAAAGGGAGCAGAAGGATGGACAAAAAGGAAAGAAGGAAACTAGAAGAAGTTCTGTGCAAGCCTACAGATCAGTCATAGCGTATATGCTGGTAATAAATTTACTCTGCTTCATGGGCAGCCAGCATGAGGCATATTGGAAAATGTAATCTGAAAAAATGGTGAGTACTCAAGCCTAGTGTTTCAGTAATTTTTGGTGGACAATTGCCAAGTACTTGTTTGCTGGTATCTGATTTTAAAATTTCATAAATATAGATAGAACCAAAGACACTTGCGACTTGTTTCAAAATACAGGTCTAAAATAACATGCATAAGTTTTAAAGATTTCTTCTAATCTGTTGTGCTTTTTACACGTGTGCATTTCAGTGATGCGTATGATGTTTAAAGGGCAGATGTATGTTTCATAATGATTCAAAATGGTGATTTATTTTTAGATTTGCGAACAAAAAAAATGTAAAAATAGCACACAGTCATCTTGACTCTATTTTAAGGCCTCTTGGCTACGGCAATTGTGTTTGCTGACAGTTCCACAAGAAAAACCTCTTTTTGAAGGGTAAATCAGTTATGGGATAATTACATGTGGAATAAAGTATACTTAAGGTTAGTTTATGCACTAGTAATCATTCTCAAATGAGCATAAATTTTACTGAAATTAAACGCAGAACAGATCATTACATCCTTCAGTCTAATTTCCCGTATACTATGGGCCACTCAGTGCTGTCCAGACTTTAACTAGCCTGAATATTCCGGTTTGCAGAAAATTAAAATATGTACCATTGTCAGAGAGCAGCAGCAGACTGAATTATAATAATGATCTTATTGCAGAGGAGGAATTGTTCCATGTGCATTTTGGGGCTGTGAAGTAGGGAGAGGGATGGAGATGCTGACCCCAATGGTAGACTCTACAGGGCCACCATGACCATCTCACCCTTCCTGCAGTGATTTCTCACTGTTTCTACTTCAGAAATATTTAACCAGAAATGCCTGCCCCCCCCCCCAACCACAAAAAACCCCCCAACAACCAAAACCAACCCACAAAGGAAACCCCCCAGTTTCTCTGGTACCTTTCTGCATAGAGTATCGGCATACATGACCAGATGCTGCTGGTCCATAACAAAAAACCAGCATGAAGGCCATGAAATAAATGACCCCTCACTTTTTCCGCTGGCTGTGAGATTACATGTGATCTGTACCAAGACAGCCGCACCAGAGAAAGCCCTCTCTGTAAGTGCAGCTGTGCTCGCAGAATTGTGCTTTTGTTGGTAATGTTTATTTACCAACAGAATTTATCCGGGGGCAGGATAGGCTATGTTGACAAAAGCACAGCTTTGCTGATATCATGTCTCCCACAGCAGGAATACTTTGTTATATTTTCTAGTTTTTCTGGCAAAGACTTGTGATGGGAACATGGTCGTGGATAAAAGTGCATGCCCTTTATTCTTCGGAGGCTGCAATCCTCTTCTGCATGCGGCTCAAGCAAGCTCAGCAGCTCATGCACTGCCAGGAGACAAGTGCTTATCTGACACCATATAAGGTTGCAGTTGAGAAGGAATATGATGAAAAACATTCCACAATAAACTTAGACTGGTAGATGAAATATGACACAGAAAAGCTTAGATTTTTTTTTTAATTTACCCCTGACAGTATTTACCCCTATAATGACCTTTTACAGTTAATTATGAAAACTGGCTTGTGTTTCTAGGTTTGCCAGACAGTCCTGTCCCAGAATAACAGGCCTTTAGGATACTTGTAGACCCAGAGGTTTTTTGTTTTTCTTGGTTGTGCAACTATTAAAAGCAGGAGATAATTGCCTTTGGGCTACAAGGTTGTGGGAATGTTGGGATGTGTTTGGGGATACGGTGGGGAACTGCATATCACAGGGAGGACTGTATTGAGAAGGAATTATGATTGTGAAGATAGGTTTGTTTGTATCAGAGTTTTAACAAGGTGTGAGACACAGCAAAGTGCTACAAACAAACAAACCCCAAACAAACATACAAAAAAGATTTTTGAAAGTGTCAAGGATGATGCTACAGGAGAGACACAGTCTCCCATTTTCCTCAGTCTGTTGCTTGCATCTTTGCTATTCTTCTGTTCTCTAATCTTTATAATATGATACCCCACTGAGGTAGTCTAATACATTAGATTGTAATTGTAGTCCAACTTCTGTAGCCGTTGGTGGCCTAAATCTGAATTTCCAAACTGTTCCCTGCCTGGTGGCCCCTCCTTTTGGCTTTCCCCTGAGGAACAGGCTGTCTCCATCTCCTGCAGATGTCACTTTCCTCAAACCATCAGCAGCTGAGACGATTCAGAGTTGATGTGAGAGTTGGTGCAGCTCTTGCCTCAGCTGCATGATGCTGCCTTCAGGAGGAGGTAGAAGCATCCCCCATTCTACATTGACCCCCACATACAGCCAGCTGGACCTCAGTGAACTAAATGGTAGGTGATGTATTAGCATTTTGTAAAGATGTAGGGACTTTTCCGCATTATGATCAAGTATTTAATGGTCTTTATGGCTAAGGGCATGCTTTACCATCTGTCAGAGTTTATTCAGTGTTGTTCTCTAGCTTAAAATTTTTAAATGAAAATACTTTTATTTTTTGTCTAGTGTTATGCCTTCCTCAGTACCCGGTGTTTTGTGGTGCATTACAGAAATACCCCAGCGTTGTGTATGTGTGTTATGTAGGGTCTGGCTTCCAGGTGAGCCTGGTCAGCTGGTTGGTGACCCATGCTGCTCAGAGCACTGGTGCCGTGGGGCTGGCACATGTGTGAAACCTGTGTGATTCCCATCTACACATGAAGTGTAGATGGGAATGAGATGCACATCATTTTATGGAGGAGGATTAATAAGATTTTTCAGGAAAGAGGTTAAGCCTGAGGTCATTTCCTTCCTACTGTTATACTTTTGAATTTTTGCCAGTGATATGGGTGAAAGGATTTATTTTTGTCTTTGAATGCTTTGAATTTAAATGATGTCTTTGCCTCAAATATGGAGAAGTAGAATTCCCCTTTATTCCTGCCATTGTACTGCGTCATATGTCTGGAAAAAGTACTTGTATTTTTTTCAGTATCTTTGTCCTGCAGTCTAGTTAACTAATCCTTTCAGCTGCTGCTGTGCCTCGAAATATTGTATTGTGTGAGTGCACATGGAGATGCTTGGATCCCCACGTTGAAGTGTTAGTGTACATATAGAAGGAAACAAAGTGTAGTAGTATAATTCTTGAAAAAGGAGGAAATAGTCCATCTTATGGCCAGTGTCAGAATAAACGACAGCAAGGATCTTGCCACTCTATTAATTTTAGCTTCAATACTAAAAAGGCTTCCTTGTTTAGTGTTTGGATGGGGCATATCGCATGGGTTCTACCTTTGCTCTGCTAAAGTACAGGTGAAGTGTTAGAGAAATATAACTTTTTCCTGACCATTCTGTCAGTCATGGGTAGAAAAATGAATAATTGCTCTTGCTGTGTAAAGTCATAAAGTGCAATAAACCTCAGCAACATAATATATGTGGTATGTAGGGGGTTGCAGAGGGCACCCGAGGGAATCATGGAATCATAGAATGGTTTGGGTTGGAAGGGACCTTAAAGATCATCTAGTTCCAACCCCCCTGCTGCGGGCAGGGACACCCTCCATTAGACCACGTTGCCCAAAGCCCCATCCAACCTGGCCTTGAACACTTCCAGGATGGGGCCTCCACACCTCTCTGGGCAACCTGTTCCAGGGCCTCTCACCACTCAACAGTAAAGAATTTCTTTCTAACATCTCATCTAAAGCAACCCTCCTTCAGCTTAAACCCATTACCCCTTGTCCTGTCACTACACTCCCTCATAAACAGTCCCTCACCATCTTTCCTGTAGGCTCCCTTCAGGTACTGGTAAGCCGCAGTTAGATCTCCCCGGAGCCGCCTTTTCTCCAGGCTGAACAATCCCAACTCTCTCAGCCTGTTCTCATAGGAGAGGTGCTCCAGCCCTCCCATCAGCTTCGTGGCCCTCCTCTGGACTCGCTCCAAAAGCTCCATGTCTCTCCTGTACTGGGGCCCCCAGAGCTGGATGCAGTACTGCAGGTGGGGTCTCACTAGAGCAGAGTAGAGGGGCAGGATCACCTCCCTCGACCTGCTGGTCACGCCTCTTTTGATGCAGCCCAGGACACGGTTGGCTTTCTGGGCTGCAAGCGCACACTGCCGGCTCATGTTGAGCTTCTCATCAATCAATACCCCCAAGTCCTTCTCCTTCTCAGGGAATGTGAGTGGAGGCTTTCCTCTTCTTGCCCACAGTGCAGGGGCAGTAAGTAGAGGTATGTGAACCTTAATTTTGGTTGTGCAAGGGAACAAACTGCTGCTGTGCAGTGAAGAACAAACACCTCCCTGCTTTTTTGACCCTGGGTCATGATATTAAATATCTGAATATAGATGATGATGATTCTTCACTGCTAATATAGCAGGACTGTGTCACCAGAAGGCAGATATTTGTGTCTAGGTTGGAGTTCAGAGTGTCACCCTGCAGCCTCTGGCAGTGCACCATCACCTTCATGTAGAGCCCAAACAGCCGCTTCTCTCCCATGTGAGGCTGTAAGGGCATCTGTTGTACCTTTCTCTGCCTCTTACTTTTCTGCCCCTGCTTTTCTCAGCTAAAGGTTTGTGTCTTACATTTTCATTGCTGTCCAAGTTTTCCAAAGTGTTATGAAGAGTAAAGAGATCTGTGATAGCGTGTAGTAGGATCTAGTAGCTGCTTAGGCAGCTTTTAAGATTGTCCAAGAATTTTGTTGTTCTCAACTTTTTTTGGGGTTTGCTCTGTTGGCATTCAAAGGAGAATAGTTCCCAGCCATTTAGTACACAGCAGTGCTTTAAATTTCTCTTACAGTAGTCTAGTTCTGGTGTTTTTTCCCCTCCTGTCCTTTGAAAATACAATTCCTAGAGGTGCTCGTGCAAACATAAAGTAATATAGTGGCTTTCAGTTCTTCACTAGCAAAAAGTCCATCTTAATTTCTTTGATTGGAAGCCTTTTTTGGAAAGTCTTAGAGCGGAGTATGAACATTCCCGTAAAAGGTTGGGGTTTTTTTCCTGTTTTTTGTTATCTGATTATTACTAGGAAAACCAAGATTTGCTTTGAGAGCTTGAGCCTAGTGCTCCACAAGCGTACAATTTCATGAAATGTGTGCTGTGAAGGACTTGATCTGCAGACCATGGACCAGATTGCACAGATACCTTTAAGTACCCTTTTTGTTCTTGCAGTACTGATGCTGCTTTGGCATGGGGTTTGGGTCCTTTGCCGTAAGCTGAAGGAGTTGTATAGGTCAGCTGCTGGCATCCACCAGGAGGCTTGTGAGCAGTCAGAGCATCTGGCAAAACAAAGCCTTGTCCGAGCCCCTGCGCTGAGGTGGCATTTACCAACCTGAAAGAGGAGAGGTAGTAACAGCAGCTCTGCCACCTGCTTATCCTCCTGCTCAGGAGTGCCCAGTGCAGAGTTATCCTGGGCTAAAGGCAGCTTCATCCCAGCCAAATTTCACGGAACAGTCTCGTCTTCTCTAAAATAACTGGATTTGTGGGGAAGTCATGCGGGAGAGTGAAATACTGAGTAAACAAAAGCCAGCACTTCCAGTGAGATCCCGCTGTGCTTGTTGCTGTGGCTGCCTTGTCGTCATTTCTAGGATTTAACGATCCTCCTGTTTACATCAGCCCGCCCCACGCCGCGGGCCGTGGCCGTGCCTCGGAATCCTCCTTGGACAAGGCGAGGAAGGAAGTGGAGGGAGGATGAGGCTTTGGCATCCTGTACCCTTCGGAGGGGAGTGGCCGCAAATAGCCGAGATTGAAGGACGTAATACTTTATATGTTTTAACACGGGCTGTTTGAACCTAGATAAACCCTTGATTAAAGGAGAAGAGGCAGACGATTGTGTGTAACTGCTAGAAACTGCCAGGGAGTTTGAGAACATCCTTCAAAACCCTTTCCTTCAAATGACAAGAGGAAGGGAGAGGACAGACGCACCTCGTGGAGCTGAGATTATACAACAGTGCTAATACAGACCCAAAGCCTCCAAACTTGAGCTGCACAGGCTGGGTCCAGAAGGCAACTTTTGTAGAAAATACTAATTGTGATTGGGAACAGGCATGCTATATTCAGGATCCGTCCTGTAAAATGTTCTTTTTTTAATTTTATTTTTTTATTTTATTTTTTTTTTTAATTCTTCAGTTTGTTAATTGTGCTCAGATGGAGAAATGCAGTTTAGGATCCACAGGCATCATTTGGAATGGCCAGGTAAGGCTAGAAGGTGTGACTAAGTGTTGATCTTTAATTTCAGCAGTGTACTGCATACGCTAGTGCTGTCTTCTGTGAGCAATGTTTTGATTCCACCAGAAAGCCTATGAACTGTTCGCAGACTGAGATGGGGAATTCTGAAAATCACAGAACATAAGTTCTACATAGTGGGTTAATATTTGTTTGTACACTAGTAACTGATATGTAGTATATTTTAAATGGGTTGACATAATGTGATTTATTATAATAATTGCTTGCAATGGAAGCTCTGCCTTGAAATTGTTAATTTACTTACTGGCTTTCCAGAAAAGGAGTGAGGCCTCAGGTGATAACATTTGTTTTCTCCATTAAATGTGTCCTGATGCAGTTTTCAATTGCTTTCAAGCATATTTTGGATGTAAGGGAGAAATTGATTTAGTTTGGTAGCTCAGTAAACATTGTGCTACTTCTTTAATGATTACCCACGGATTATTTTATTTTACCTTTTTAGTATTTCTAGAACTAAAATTATTAGAGGTTACCAAAGTGAAGATATTGCACAAAATTGAGTGTTACAAACTTTCCCAGTCAGTTGATCAAAACGCACAGTATGTACTGTTTGGAATGTTCTTACTAATCTTACATTTTGGTGACAGTCTGTTTCACTGTTTGGAAGTCTGTGCTCACACCAAAAAGCAGAGTGCACTTAGTGGTGCTGGGACTGAGGTTTTGGAAGTCATGCAGTAAAATGCATGTAAATCAGATTTCTGTTTTACATTGGAAATGCTATCCTAGAGATCTGATGGTTGGCTCAAAATAAAGTTCAGAGATATCCTCCTATGCACATTAACTACAAACCTGTTACTTTTAAAGACTGAGTCAAGTGACGGTGTGAAGTAGATAGATAGAGGATAACCATTCTCAATAGTATGCTTATGAGAGAAACTGATGGCAGATCCATGAATCTCAGCTTGAGATAAAACAATCGCTAGCCTTGCTGTCTAGCAGCCTTCCAGCTTCTCTGATACATACTGTAAGAGAGAGCCCCTGACGAGAAATAACATTTAGATTGATGCTTTATAAGCTTCTCTGGGCTGAGTACAAACACGCCTCTTAATAATTGGGTGTATCACACGCATCATCCAAGAATTTATTAAAATTAACCTCAAATGCTAAGGAAGTCAGCATTTTGACAATCTGAACTTAATTTAAAATTTTAAATTAAGCAGAAACAATACAAGCACTCTAAAAGATTATTGCATAAAACATCTTCCAGAAAGAGATGAAAAAACGGAGACTGGTATGTAAATCCCAAATGAGGACAACAGAATTATGCAGGGATACAATGGTGTTACCAATATGATTGATCTTTTCTGAGCTAAGCTGCACAGATTTTTCAAGAGCTGTGAATTAGAATATCCATATATGGTGGTGAAAGATGGAAATAAAGTGTATAATTAAAACCATTCAGTGACATTTTGAATCTTTTAAGCATCACCTTCTCTCTGAGCTCTGCATATAAGCATCTTTATAAATGTGTTACAGAAGAGAGATTTGTATGCAAAAGTTTGAAGCTCTTAGGTTGCTATAAGGAACTTTTAAATTTTTCTCCTATGCAGTAGGCAATCTGTGATGGTTCCACGCTAGGAGTTTGTGACTTCCATAATTTTTTGGTATTTGAAGAATAAAAATCCTTTGTATTCATGGAAACAAGTCTTTTATGACATAATCTAACACTACTGACCCACAGAAACTGGGACCAGAAGATGAACATTGGTTTGCATATGACCAGTCTGCACTGGGACTATTAAGGCTTGTTTCAGATATTAATTGGTAATGGTTCTTGTTTTTTACTGTCTTATAAAAGACTGTATCTTGTTTGTTTGTTGATTTAAGCTGTGCAAGATGACTCTGTAAGGTGATGGATTTCAGGTAGTTTATCATTTTTCCGAAGACAGAAGTAGAGAAAGTGATAAGACATCAAGAACGAAACGTGAATTCCAAAGAAGCTTCCTGACCCCTGATGTCAGATACTTGCTTAGCAGGACTTTCAACGCTGTCTCCCGTAACATCCTCATGCAAAAATAGGAGTAGCAGTTGATAAACCAGGTGGTTGTGCAGCCATTCAGAGGAACCTCAACAGGCTGAAGAAATGGGCAGGCAGGAATGTCACAAAGTTCAAAGTCCTGTCCCTGGGGAGGGATAACCCCTGACACCAGGACAGGCTGGAGGCTGACTGTCTGGAAAGCAGCTTTGCAGAAAGACCTGGAGGTTCTGGTGGACAAGTCGAACAAGAGCCAGCAGTGTCCCTGGCCACCCACTGTCATCCTGGGCTGCATTAGGAAGAGCCTTAGCCAGCAGATTGAGGGAGGTGGTCCTTTCCCTCTACTCAGTACTGGTGAAACACATCTGAGTGCTGTGTCCAGTTCTGGGCTCCCAGTACAGAAAAGGCATGGCATACTGGAGCTTCTTATGGCTCTTACTCTTTTATGGACATAATTTTATTGTGAAAACTAATTCTGTAAAAACAATACCTTCTTCTTTCATTGTACTGTTCATCCATTTATCCAGTACTTCTATATTGCTTTTCATGTAAGATAGCCGTACCGAATTGAGACATCCAAGAGGGAGCTATATCCCATTCACTGTCACATCAGGGCAGAGCTGTGGGCACAGATAGAGAATTACAATGCTGACATGGAAAGCACAAGTTATGAGTATTACAGATGCTGTTGATATCTAACTTACCTTAAAGTGTAGTGTAATGATGGTGAAGCATCAAAGTGGCAAAAATGAGTTCAGTTCTTAACAGCAGGTTTGACTGCTTAGCAGTTCAGTAAAGAAAACATTATTACTCAGAACATGTTTGCTTTACAGTGATTTCAAGGAGCACTAGTCAGTGTGAAGTTCCACGCAGTGATATATTTATTACTACCCACTTTGCATTGTAGAACATAATATCTCACATATGCTGACTTATGCAGCAGTTACAGCTCTGAGAAATAAGTTATTTTCTGAATATTTTGTGTCTAAGAATTTTTGAAGATACAAGGATGCTGTGCATTTTGTATTGTTTTATTTCTTTCAGAAGTATAGACTCACTGGACAAGATACCAATGCAGTAAGACAGTATTTTGTTGCATATTTTATGTTCTGGGAAGGGATATTTATATCTACTCTTTGGCCCAGATTCTGGAACAGCCGCCAGTTTCAGAAACAGCAACAATTTTCTGCTAAAAGGGGACTAGGACTTCTTAGAATTGAAGTTCCCTATGGAATATATATATATATAGAGAGCGAGCATGCATATATACACACGTACAAACATATATATATGTTTTGAGGAAGAGGAAAGATGAGGTAGTAGTACTTCTGACACTGCTTTTTGTGCTTTCAAACACTTTTTTTTTTTGCACAGCTGAATATTATTGATACTATCACAGTTTAACTGTTTTATTGCAGTGTGGATAAGTACATTTTGGCAATATTGTGTACTTTAATGTTTATGTGCTATTTGATTTATTTTTTTGTCTGTTCAGTGTCTTTGTTTAAAAACCGTGAGCTGAGGTTTGAAGTTATTTTTCCACATACATTAGTAATGTTATTTTCTTCCCCCTATGTGAATAACATCATAAAAGTAGAAACAAAATCAGCTGTTTCAAAAGAAAATCAAAGCTGTCCAAAAAAAATTCTATAATTTGAGTTGATTGCTGACAGGCAGTGGCCTGTCAGCATTTTTCTTCCCTCTGTCTCCACCACCTTCTGTTGCAATGGCAGCGAGCCTTTGAGCAGAGTATCAGTGATTTAGTCTTCATTGCTGTAAAGGAGACTATTCCTTCACAAAAGGGCTGAAAAACCAGGCGCTTTATTAAATGTTGGATTTTATTAATTAAAGTATTAGAAAATGTTCTGCTTTCTTGTAACTATCAGCTTAGAATTTGAGACTCGGATCACGTAGGACTCTTTCTGACGCTCACTAATGTCCTGGTAAAAATTACTGTTGGCTTTACTTAGTTACTGATTGCAAAAAACAAAGAACAGTCACTTGTGCCTTAATGTTGGAAATTGCACTGTTAAAGACATGTTTGATTGCTTGAGACTTTCTTGACTTGTTGAACAAGGTAATAATAAAAAATTTCATGTTGATGGTTATAATATACCAAATATCTCTCTTTCTGCTTAGAATTACAAACAGACTCTTCTCCAATTGGTTAAATTCAGAAGAACTAGAGCATGTTAGCGGAGGTGTTTTTTTGTCGTACAATACATCTTTATTTACCTAGACGTAATGAGAACACTGAATAATTTAAAACTATCTGTGTTTCAGATAACCATGGAATTTTTAAAGAAACTGCTTGCTTTTGGTAGTGATGATTTGGATGATCAAGTTTGTATGGTGGACCAAAGTAGGCACTAGTGTAGATTTGCTGGAAGTTAAGCTCTATCTCATGGCTTCCCACAGTTCTGTCTCTGGAAGATAATAGTGGGGTCTCGGGTTAGGAAGGCATGTTGAAAAATAAAAAAGTAAATAAGTCAACAGTGTATTGTTTCAGTTAGAGTGTCACTGCAGGCCACATACAGGGACTTTTTCTGAAGCTGATGGGATGATTTACAGGCTGCACTTTCAGAGTTCCTCTTTACGTAGCTTGGGGGGAAAAAAAAAGAAATACGTGGGTGAGATACAGCTTTGTTTATTCTGAAAGTTTTTTACTGTAAGGAATAATAATTATGCATGTTTTAAGTTTTTACTGCCCGTGTGCCTGACTTTATGGTGTATGCAGTTTATGTACTATTGTGTTGATTCCATGCAAAAAGTTAAGGCTGAGAGTATTATATGCTCCAGGATCACAGGCGTTAGGACAACCTTCCTGTTCCTTCTCATTGTCATTGATATAATTATGAAACTGTTATGAAACTCATCGTGATGTTGAGGTGTTCAGACCACAGCTTTCTAAACATTCTCAAATTCGCCCATGTCTGGAGGCATAAAAATGTCAGTAATTTGCCATGGCTACCTCTTCACTCTCCAGAGCTCTTACAGGTTGTGGACAGGGTGTGTAACATATTCTTGAGCAATCACAGAAGTCCAGCATATGTCTGGTAATGTTTTGCATGTCAGTCTGGAAGGATGTGAATGTATAGACTGGAGCAATGATTCAGTAAGAGTTATTGTGCATACGCTGAGATAAGCAGTCAGAATGAAAAGGAGAAAGAGAATATTTAGTGTAAGTTCATATTGTTAAGATAAAAGTAATAAAGCTGCATTGCTTATTATTCTTTCCTAAATAGCATATGGATTTCTAAAATGTAGGTGACAATTCTGTAATCTTATTTATGCAAGAGTTCCTACCAAAGTACAAAGAAAACATGCTTGAATGGATAGGAGCTTCATGAACAAAGCCACAGTAGACTAAGCTCTTAGTGAAGTCTTTTTCAGATTGCAAAATGTACTCAAATGTATGTAATAAAACAGGAATTTTTTTTTTTTTAATTTTTTTTTAAATTTTAAGACTAAGGGATATCAAGTACCCCTGGGAAGAATTAGGCTGTTGTATTTGAGGTCTCAGGTATAACTGTCTAATTAAGAAACAGCTGTCTAAATGCACTTGTAAAATGTTATGATGCATGCTTCCAGAGAACTTCCTGTACAAAAGAAGTTAAGCTTCCTCTGGCTCGTCATAACTAACCTTTGTGCCCTTTCAAACAGCTTCTCACTCTGGTTTTCTTTCATTCATACAGTGTTCTGGGTACCTGAATACAGGCTGGTAAATCAGAAACAAATCCCAAGACCTGTGTGTGTTATTGTTAGGACAAAAAGCTTAGTTCAAGAGGGAAAAATAGTCATATTGCAAAGCCGATCTGCAGATACTGTTTGCTTCTCCGTTCTCCTCTTTTGAATGGATTTTGCTGAACATTTCATTTGTATCCCTGGCTTACTAAGTGACAGGTCTGTCCTTTGAGCCTCTAACTTAACTTCACTGATAGGGAATAATACTGTATGTTTCAGGAAACTGAAAGTGTCAGATTTTTTTGGTGTATGTATAAAAATAACTCTCTCTAGTTTCTAAAATATAGGAAAATATTAAAAACTGAAGTAAGCCTTGATACCTCTAGTTGCAATTCCATACTTCCTACCTAGGGAACAAATGAAGACTTTCACATCATGGAGCAGGACTGCTGTATAAAATGGTATGGTAACTCTATGATGAAGCCGCAATCAGCTATACACTGCCAATAGCTTCTCTGTTGAGTTAGGGAAGTTTGGGAATTTAATACTTTAACTTGGCAGATCACCTTTTGCAGGAAACCATATATTTACTTTGGCTATATGTATGTCTACTCACTCTGCATAAATTGATCTATCAACTGTAAAAGAGAAGCCATTTATCTTTTGCCAGTTAGTTTGATTTTTATGGTTTTTTTAAACACAAATCTAGGACTCTTGAAACAAAAAACCAAGCAAACTACTATTATAAATACTACTTGACAATTTTTGTTTTCCTTTCCTCTTTCAGATGAGAACTCTCCAGCCAATTTCTGGGATTCCAAGAATCGGGGAGTGACTGGCACGCAAAAAGGGCAAATTGTATGGCGAATTGAACCTGGCCCCTATTTTATGGAATGTGAGTACCTATTCATCCAATGCTTATCCAAAAGCAAGCATGCCTTTATGTCAAGGCAAGTCAACAGGATGGCATTTGATATCCTTTTCATCAATCCCTCTGATAAACTGAAGGAATCAATCGTATTGCTTTAAGAGGTGGCATTTTTCAGTACGTTTGCTGTAGATTATAAAAATGGAGTTGAGCTTAGATGTACACTTATATTCTAGGAATATTCTTAGACAGCATGCTTCAGCTTAAAGGAGGAGGAAATTTCTTTGTGCGATGTTGTAGTCTATACGCATTGAAAGATGAAGTCACTTCCCAAGAAGTTTAAAATTTCAGCTGGATAAACACTTAATAGTAAATGCATACAAAGGAAAAGGTAATAAGCTAGTAGTGCTTGCTAATGTTTGTTAGTATGAAGGTTAGATTTGTCTCTAGGAAGTGCCAGCCTCCTGTCCAGTTGTATCAGGATTTCTCAGCTGAAGTTTTGTTGTGCTGGGAAATCCACTAGGCAGTTTTGAAATACTGAGACTCTCTGTGTTACTGGAAGAAGAAGTCTTCCGTTGAACTCCATAGAAGTATTGGTAGCCAAGCTTCAAAGCAGAGAGGTATGCCACTCCCTCAGGTGACCACGATTTATAGGGAGCTAAGCCACTCTGCTGTGCAATTTTTTTTTTTCATTTTTTATTTGTCTTTTTGCTTTTCAATGAAAAGGAGCTATCTTACCATCTGAAGTTATATGATCGCCTAAAGAAATTGATGTTCAAATCCTAGGATGCTGTATCTGATCTTGCTGGAAACTCTGATATGCCAAGCATCAAAGTGGCAATCGGTCCCAAAAGAGATGTAAGCTGCTCTACCACCTGTTTAGCCTCACAGCAATGAATCTTCCTTCATAAGTTTTAAAAATAAAAAATAAAAAAATACTCCCACTCCATTACTTCCCTGTACACTGCAGAGCTGTTAACTATAGGTCTTGGCAGAAATTTTTCTTCTAATTAACTGATATTACAGCAATACATGTGTTTCAAGAGGTGTTGTCTCCTCTGTTCTATAAATAACTATTAGAACTTCTTATTTCTAGAACTCATCATTGAATCTTGCCAAATTACCCCATGCATTATGCAGTACTTTTTAAATTATTTTTTTTTAAAAGGCTTTACTAGGATAAAATTAAATTTAATTTCAGGAGTTCATTACAGGAAGAAATGGTTGAACTGAAGATGAAGATCAAGAAAATAATAAAGATCATGATAATAAACTTTCCTGGTGCCAAAGAAAGCGGTATATTAAGGCAGATTAAAATGTATGTTAGAAGAATTTGTTGCCTCATATTTCTTGAATGTATATTATATCAAGATTGTTGCCAATATGGGCAGTTTTATTTCAAGGATATTTGTATCTTTAGCTTGTTACGTGTCGAGTGCAGTAAGGCATGGAGATGAGGCTCCTGAACAACATTTTAGGTTCATATGACTAACCTAGGCTAATGCTTCAAGAACTAACAGTTTTGACTTAAAATCAGCTGCAACTGACTTTGCAACTAACTGATATAAAGAGTGCAGGATATGCCTTCTTTGGTCGTGGTTAACTAATGAACAGTTCTGCTGCCATACAATGAACATGATACAAGCAATTATGTAGCAGCTGAGAACTGTAAAAAGGAATGTTTATGAGCATATGTTGCTATAGCACATAGTATGGCAGATAAATATGTCACCAGTGACATGCTTCTAGTGAGAGGCCAAAAATTGCGCTGAAAGACTTATATGAATGTCTGATTCTGCTTTTTAGACTGGAAGGCTCTGCAGATATGTGACCATGCTTCCTCAGCAAGGCTTTTTCTTTTTGCTTATAGAGGGCAAAGCAACTTTGATGCAACTACAGGCAGCTGCTCTTTTCTTTTTTCTTTTTCTTTTTTTCCTTTCTTCCTCAGACCACTAAATCACAGCTTAGGCAAACGCAGCGAGTGACCGTGCAGTTCAGGTACAACCACAGTGGAGTTGCCTGTGCCGTGCAGCACCAGGCCGGGTATGGGAAGAGCTGTGCTATCAGGGCTCTTACCATACTCTGCGGACAGTGACACTACCCAGATGTGCCAGCCACAGAGTCGAACTTAGCTCCCCTGTTAGCCTTTTTCTCCTGCCGTGGTGCTGATATAATTTGTACTCCCAGTGTAGCACTGCGTGCAATGCTTGCCATAGCAAGAGAGAGAGGCAAATGGAGAGGCTAACGTCCCCCATAAATATGTGCCTGATTATTGAAGATAGATGTTTCTGATGCTTTAATCTGCCATTATTTTCCAAGTTTTTGAAAGAACTCGACAGTTGTAGATTCCTCATGTTTAGAAATGCCTTTGCGAAGGGGCAGAAAACACGAGATGTAGGTCATGGTATTAGGAGGTGTCATACTTACTTCTCACGGTAAGGGCCTGCAGCAGACTGTTAATAACTCAACAGTACTTCTCTAGGAATGAAAGGAGCAAGTGGAGAACAATCCCAGATTCAGCAGCAGTGTCCCTGTATTTTTGAAGCGGTAGCTCTAATAAGAGGCAGCAATGTCTGAGGGACCAGCATGGGCAAAATGTGTAAATGGATTAATCTAAACTCAGCTGGAGATTAATCACAGCATAGAAATGCTGGTTGCATCCAACCTCCTGCTCTGTGGGACCAACACTCGACCTGATCAGCTGTGGTTTGTAAAGCACAGTCTTAAAAACCTTCAAGGACAGGGATTTCACAGATGCTGTAGGTAATCTTTTCCAGTGCTGCAATATTGCTCCAGCTAGAGATTTCTCTGGCATCCAATCTGAATGGCCAAAGTTTAAATTTGGGGCCACTGCCCCTTTTAAAATCTTCTGATAGAACTGGAAAGAGTTGTGTTTATAATATTTGTCTTGCCTTAACCTCCTCTTTGCCAGACTAAACAAGGCCAGCTCCTTCAGCCTCTTCTCACAGGTCACATTTTCTCCATCCTAACAATCTTTGTAGCCTTCTGCTGTCCCCTCTCCATTTTCTCCATGCTCTTTAACCTAGGGACCCAAAACTAGGCACAGTATTCCAGGTGTGTCCCCACCAGTACCAAGTAGAGGGAGACAGTAACTTCCGTCTATTTACTGGCCACACACCTTCTAATGTAGCCTGTGAGGTGGTTGTATTTGCAATGAGAGCATGTGCTGGCTCGTATTCAACCTGTTGTCCATCCTGAGCCCAGATCCTTTTCAGCAGGGCTGCAGCTTTGCCAGTCTGTTCAGAGGCTGTAGTGATGCACGGGGTTGTTCCACCCCTGGTGCAGACACTTGCAAGTCTCTTGAACTTCATGACATTGCTGTTGACCGAGTGCTCCAGCTATTGCTCATGCTCTGACATGTAGAAGCTCCAGCAGGCTGACGGTAAGCTAGGTATGTAACTGAGTTATAGCTGGGCTTACGTCACTGCAGGGTTTTCTGGCACAGAGCTGTTTCACCTTTGGAGCACAGGCAGTGCTTGATTGCCACCACCTATGTCCTGCTATACCTATGTGATTGGCAGGCTCCCTGCAGGCTACCTATACACAACGAAAGGAGGGCCATGTTTGCTGCAAGCCTGAGAAGCCTTGAACCAGCTCTGGCAATGAGGACTGATGATGCTTGTTAGCAGAGTTAACGCTAAATAACAAGAACAATCTTTTAGGATTTACGGTCAAAACTGGCCTGAAGCTGTCTGTCTTTTTGGCAAGAAAAGGAACAGAAGTTACTAATGTTGAACGATGAGATCAGTCAGCATGCACATTATCCCAAAGATTTTGGTTGTGTTTTTTCCCTAGCAGTGTCAGAGCTTAGGGACGTTACATATCTTTTCACCAGTAATGTAACATCTCTGTAGGGTGAAGTGCAGAGGATGATAGCATCACCAACAAGCTATATGCAAATGAATCTCATGCAGAAGGAGTATTTCCATTTTAGTTGCATTAATGTTAATCAGTGGGAGTCAGCTGGACTGAGCCTCAGATTCCTTCTGCGATCCTCAGATTTGTATCTTTTAAAAAAAGCATCTTATACCTTCATTTGGGAAGCTGTTTTTCCATGAGCATACTTGTAAACTTATTAATAGTTTCACTGAGGTCTGTGGAATTTATGCTTATATTTAAAGGTAGGCCTTGGATAAGCATATTTCTGAATTTCACATTACTGTATATCCACAGTCCTGTAACTCATTTTTCCAGTCATTCTGTTTATTCCTCTTAAAATCCCTCCCTATGGATTCAGCATCTCCTATTTCCCAAGCAAGTAACATGTAAAGCCATAGTTTGCCATTTGCTCTATTCAGATCAAGAGACCTGTAGAATGAAGGGCAGGGAGAGTCTCATCATCTTCATACTAAAAACAGACATTAATTCCCCCCAAAGCATCCAAAATTAGCAAAACAAGGATGATCAAAGTAAAACTCTCCCTTGCTCTAGACAAAAACCAACACAAAAAATTCTGTAGACTTTACCCTGAGAAGGGAGAATCAAAGGACTCAACAGTGAAATAATGAGAAATTTAAGTTAATGTATTCCAGAAATACAAGCAGCCTCTGAGGGGAATGCTGAGGAAGGGGAGGGGGGGGAAGAGTATGCAAAGCAGAAAGAAAATACTTGCAAATTACAAAGTCCAGCTCACCATCACAAACAGCTGCTGTCCTTAAGCTGTCACCTCGAGACAAAGTAAGTGGCTCTGAACTGCAGAGCCAACCAGTACAGAGACAGATGCTCCTCTTTCTTTTCCCAGGGGAAAGAGCAAAAGTGCCATATAAGCATGAAAGCAACTCTGTCATTTTAGAGAGTCCATAAGGTGAATTTGAGCATCAGCCTGAGATGGTGTTTCCTTACTCACGTAGTAGAAGTGGCTTTAAAACATCCTGCTCTGAGGCTTGCTAAAATGTGGGGGAAGGAAAACAGTGACTCACTAGACGGCTCCATCAACTTGTTTGCTGTGTAAACTGCAGAAGCATTGCTAAACATGGCCACAGCGCTACAAACGGTTTTCATCCTTCTCCTGTAAAAGTAAAGAACAAGTTCAAGGGCTATTATTTTGAACAGGTGGCAATAGTGTGAAGGTGCAACACAGCTTAATGCTTTCATGTTTGTTATGGTCATCTGGTATTTAGCATGACATCAGACTGTTCAGGTCCTTAAGTACATCAGGATCTTTACTCTCTGGTGCAGTTGCCCCAGGAGTGACTTTTAGCTGGTGGAGTGTTTCTCTGGTTTGTAGCAGTCTGTGAGCTTGGGATGGCAGGGCCTCCCTCTGGGGCATCGTGGTGGAACAGAGATGGTGGCATTCCTTATAGAGAACAGAGCTAGCAGAAAGATGGAGTGAAGTGATCCATGGAAAGGCTGGTGATAAAAAAAGCATGTGAAAGGAAACCTGAGTTTTATGAAGACTAGTTGATAAAAGCTGCTGCTTATTTATAAAGTGTGGCTTCTAAGTCAGTTTTTTGCAATATGGGAAAGGACAGGTCATATCTGAGGTGCCACAGGAGGGAGATTCAGTATAGTATGGTCACTGTTGTGCAACAGGTAACTGGTGCTTATGCACTTCCTTATGCAAAGTCCCCAGAACTTAAAAGCTATATATGTTCTAGTAGGTAAAACAGGCCAGGGGCTATTTGCAGCTAACCGTCCCCCCCATGTCAGGGATGCACAGTCACCGTTCAGCAGTATGGGTGGGTGTGTGCTCATACGTGAGTCCCTGCCGTGGTCTTGCCTGGTTTATTAGTACGGGCATAGACCAAGAGCCTCCTTTGAGAGTGGATTGGACTTGTATTTATAAGTTATAGCCTTGGTCCCATGAGCATTAATTACAGTATCCACAAGAAACACCATCGCCTACTTTACCTGTAGTGTAATGTCTTTGTTGTTATTTATAACATTCGATGTCATAGTCATTATTGTGAATAGAATAGAAATACATTGATTTGCATATATTTTCTTTAGTGATGCTGTGAGTTTATGTCTTGAACCATAATCCATAGTGGCAGCTGTTGGGATTCATCCAGAGACTGCCAGTCTTGTCACATCAATCATTTCCAAATCACCCTTGGGATGTTTGTGGTTAAATTACTTCTGGTGCCACACTGCGATACTCGGATGCAGTGACTGCACAGATGCTGTCTGTTTTGTACTTAAAATCGCAGGTTTGTGGCATGAGTAGACTATGAGATATATTCAGAAAACGTGGTAATATATGTGTTTGCATTACACTAGTATCATGTTACAAATGAGGTTTTGTGTGGAGTTGTCTCTGTTCAGTCCCTATTTCCATGAAATTATAACTTTTGCAAAAAATAGTGTATTGGGACTGAAACTGCCATACTTTGTAGCTAGCAGAGCAGACTCCCAGCTCCCTTTTTTGTTAAAAATGCTAATATATATTGAAGGAAAAAAAAAATCAGTTTAAGAATTAACTTGATGTGCTTTTAGCTTTTAAGGGTTGCTCTAGCAAAGAGTTATTACTGGAAATATGAACTCAGTTTAGTACTTTTAGTGGTTTTGACCAAAATGGTCAATCTTAATGAATGTTCTAGCAACATAATTCATTGCTTGTACCCAGTCTTTATATTTTTTGACCATTTAAATTAAATTCTACAAAGGTCATGGTTTACTCACATGGAATTGTTCTGTGTCTGGAACACTCGTCTTTGTAGCACCCTGTAACCAGCACCCTTTCAGAGGTCTGCCTGGGAACTCATGGATATTGTCCCTACCCTATTTATAAACACATTCACTGAGTTAGAAATACTTCTATTATTCTTCTGCTATTTATATCTGTTGTCTCTTAACAGCTATTTTTGAGTATCACAAACAACTGAAACAGGATCAGGTCTTGTATTTTTTACATTTGTGGCAAGCCTTGTTGGCTTCCGTAAGCACATAATACCCCCAGTGTTTTGTTTTAAAGGTTAGATTATAATTAAAGGCTTTACCAAACTGGAATATAATAGGCAATTCTCGTGACTGTAAATAAGCACGTCTCGGAGTGACAGCAAAGTGAGCAGGGCTGGCAGGGATGGGTAGGCTCTCTTACCTAAACAACTGTTTGTCCAAGTAGTTTCCTTTGAAGGAGGTTAGATGAAGAGAGACCACTGGGACATAAACGTTTTCTGTTATTGATCCTAGTTTATCTAAAAAGCTTTCTGTAAGTCTGCTTAAGTCACTTGCTAGGTTTTTTTTTTTAATCATTCCTTCTGTAAAATAAATTCTGTGATATAGCTGCTGAGAGAGACAGCAAGTACCCAGAAGCAGCCAGCTTTGGCACTCTTGTTCTGCTGCTGTTTGCTACGCTGTACTGTTCCCAGTAGGAAGTAATGGAAAAGGTACATGCTTAAAGTGATGCAGAGAATAGAATGCTACATGTCCAAGCAAAAATGTTGTGTTTACTGAACTGTCATGCTGAGGAAAAGAAATTCAACTGGCAGGGCATGCAGAACACTTCTAAATTCCTGCAGTTGTCTAGGAGGTGTTTGGGTTCAGCTGGGAAAAATTAGGGCTTAACCCAGTGCCTTTTCACTGGATTGCATCTCCCTTCATAGCTTTGTAAAGCCTGAATGTTCATGACTTAATTTGTTCCAGTGACAAATCCTAAATAAATTTTGTGGAACATGCTCTCATCTTTTTCAGATGAGTTTGTGATGTCAGCTTTTTCCTCATTAAATGCAGGAAGCCATATGTTTATATCTGCAGAAAGCCGTGGATTCAGCCCAGGTAACTTCTGGCACCTAGCTGTGGTGTCCAGGAAGTATTGGCTGCTGTGCAGTTTCCATACAGTTAACCGGGACCATTGTCTACCTCCACAGACTCTTACAACCCAGCTAGGATTTGACTTGTCCTTCGGAGGTGTCCCTGCACATCCCTTCTCAATGGAGTGTGGGGTGATTCCACCTCTAATACAGGCATTTCATTTGACGGGAGTATATCTGGAGCAAATTCTTCTTCCAGTGAACACACTTGTTTTCCTGAATTATCAGTCTCCTGGAAAGAATGCATTCTTCTAGAATTATGTTCATGTGTTTATGTATTCCAAGTTTATGAACTACAAGTATCTTTCTAGCCTATAGCAATTTTTTGATGGGCAAAGTTAAAGTATTAAAGGCAGTAAAAAGCTAGATAAAGTGGGGAACTTCAGGGAATTAGTGTTGTTTTAAAAGCAAGCTATTATTTGCTGTAAGCTGATCTCTTTATTATTGAACAGGCAAGAGTGTATGGTCCATAGAGGGAAGTACAACTCTATAATTTCATGCAGGAGTTCTTTTGAAATTCAAATGTCAATGTTTGAGTCTCAGAAGCCTTTGTTAATTCCGACATTTTTATGTAATGGACCTGAGCTATAAAACTATGGTTATAAAATAACAGCTATTGTCATTTAAAGAAGGGGATTATGGTTTTACAGAGTGTTCAGATTAATTAACATATATATCACTTTTTATATGGCTGTGTGATAACTTTTAAAGAATCACAGATACTCCAATTTCATTTTTGTCTTATTTTTAAATGAAGAAGGAATTTATTGCGATCTGTATGATGTCTGGAGGAATGTCAGTGATAATGGGGTGTGTGTGGTGTCAAGAACATGCTATCAAGAGCTAGGTACAATAATTTTTTCCTCCATGAATGAAAATACTTTTTGTTCTGAAATGTCATATTTTTCTCTAATGAGACAGCAAATAGTCCTGTGGTCGGGTACAGGTGTCTTTCCCTTGCTGGATTAACTGCTATTAACTTTTTCATTACAGATAGCATACAAAGCAAGCTAACTGAGGGAAGCAAGCTTGTTGAGGGAAGAAGTAGTAGGCAAGAAAAAAAAGAGAAGTGCAAGTTTCCCCTAAAGGAAACACATGAAAGCAAGGTGGCAGGAGGAATGAAAGAAACTGGGAAAACTCTGTCGGTGACACATGCTGTTGTGCAGTTTGTAGTATGGAACAGCTCAGAGGAAGCCTGAGTATTAATATGGTATAGAACTCAACTCGCTAAAGTCCTGTTTGCAGATAATTGAACTTACTGTTTCTGAAGAGGTCTGTGTATCTATGGAGTCTTCTTTATAGGTAGTAGGCTGAGACGTGTTCTATCATGAACAGCCACCGATACCTATTTTGAGTATATCTGGAGCTCAGCAATCTATCAGTCATCAAGAAAAATACATTCTAATCAACACTTTTGCTGATAACACAGTACAAGAAATGTCAAAAAGCTGGATCCTCCACTGTTTGCAACTGACAGGGTTCCTCTTGAGATTTCTTTTACTGTTAAGTATTAACTGTAGTTTCTAGCATTATTAGCCACACCAAAAAAAAAAAAATAATTTTTTTTACTTAGCTGTCTCTGGCCCTATGAAGGGATTGTGTTCTTGCTATATACAAGATCCAGTCTTGCAAACCTGTATTCACTTTGGCAACGTCTACATGGATGTGATGAGCCCATTTTACAATTTTGTGCGGAATTTCAAGCACAGCTTCTCTTGTGTTAATCCCATTGACGCATGCTAACAGCAGATCTGCCGTTCCTGTGTGTAGTGCTGTATACAGCCCAAACAAAATCAATGCTGCTTCTGTTGGGAAGTGGGAGGAAAAGTCTCCATGTTCTGTTTTTAAGTGCTCTGCTTTTTCTAATTCTTTCTAGAATTAGTCCTGAAGATTTTTATTTAGTTTATGTGATCGTCATATCTATTTCTTGAATCAAACATTGTTTTCTTCTATTACCAGCCACATACAGGTATTGAAAAGTACTGTATGCTAGCAGGAGTCATTGAGAGAAAGAATTCTGAGGATCCACAGGTCGTAACATTGCATTTCAGCCTTTAGAGGAATGTACATGTCAGTGTAGTGAGAATACATAACAAACTTCTGTCTACTGTCACGTTCTGAACTGTCTGTGGATAGAAGCAACAGCTGATAGCCTTTCCATTTCTAGGTTCTTTTCAGAAGTGATGCATTGAGACAAGGTAGTCAGTGACAACAGACTGAATAAACAGCAGCTCCAGAAACTCTCTGAAAAATAAAGTTTGGGTTGCAATAAAGCTGAGCAATGTAGCTGGAAAGTAGAAGTCGTGGTGAAATAGCTCGTTGTCTTGCCATGCCCTCATGTAGTCATAATATGTTCACAATGTGATTAAGAGATACTCAAGACTTGAGTCCTGGTTCCTTATGTGCATTTTACAATGTGGAGAATGCAGCACTTGGTATAAATCCTGCCAACTTTTGCACGTACTGAAAGTCCAATTTTATGTGAGCTAGAAATTCTTGTATGTCCATTTGGATATGAGCATTGTTGGTAGGTCAACAGAATTTCTCAGTTTAGGAAGAACTGCATGTCCTGCCCCACAATTCTTAAGACTGATAAACCTTTGTAGGTGATTAGAAATCCTTTTTGTATTTTGAGTTTTGCTGTAAACTTTGTGGTAAATAGAGCATGTTTTGACTGTGTGTGTGAACTCAGCTGTAAGGAGGAGGAAGTGGGACCAGCAGCTTCTCTACCTCTTAAGTCCCTGGAGGCACTGTCAGCCAGACACTTTTCCTTTGAAGGGTAGTTCTGAGGTGCCTCCTCTTTGTTCTGGGAGGAAGATAGTAAATAAATGTTGACCTGTAGCTGCAGCAAACTTAAAAATAAATTAATAATCCTTTTTGGCCGAGCAGGCTTGCAGGATGGATTTCTGATCCTTCTGAGCAGGGATAAGTGGGTATTTTATCTCACAGTAATGAAATACCTCAGCCCTCAAGGAACCATGCTGTATGTCTCAAAACCTTATATAAAACATTGCAGTTTTGTGTTTTAGAACTACTGACATATTGTTAAACCAAGTTAGAGGAATTGAACTGCCAAGACTTTCATGCACATCCTCTGGTCTGTCTGAACTGGCTGCTATAATTTCAGCCTGCCTGTGGCCATTTCTGTACCCAGAAGTAAACCCTCATCAACCTCACACAGAAGAGTTATCCCAGTGGAGAAGGAAAACAGAGAGGCTGTTCCAGATAGGAAAAATCCCACAGGATCAAGGGCAGCCATAATTATAGCTGTTCTGCTGGGCTGGAAGAATGTGGGGGAACAACAGCGGAGGTCAGGCTTTGGTTAAACTTAATACTCTTTTTGTTTGCAGTAAATGCAGTTTAGCAAACAAAACTTTATTCAGTGGGACTAGAAACATGGTCCAACATTCACCTTTCCTGTGTATAAAGTGCTTCAAGCTTCCTTCAGGTACGTGTCATGCAACTTCTTCCAGAGTCTGACAAGAATCATCTTAGTAGTAAATGCCTCGGTAACCCTTTTTCATAGCTGATTATATTGAAATAGTAGCAGAAATATAAGCTGCAGAATTGGGTAAACTACTCCCCCCACCCCACCCCCCCACCCCGTTAAGTAACAGAAGATCCCAACACACAAAGGGGAGATAACCAGGTGCTCTATTCTTAATTTTCTGTTGAAGTACTTCTGAAGACAGATCATTGAATGATGAATCCTGCTTATATAGAATGAGGTTTCAAGAGTACACTGAACAGCGTATTAATAGCTTTCCACCATGGTGAGCCATACTTGCATCTCCACTCCTACCAGAATGCCAGAACACCTGTAGGGCTAATGCAGAATCCCAGCTTTAAGAGCTTGCATTTTACAGTATTTTGTCTCATCCTCAAGTTGTGGCTATTTATTCTCTTATTTTACCAGGATCAAGGGTATTTTTGGATTGGCATACTAAACAATAGTAAAAGGTTTGACAGGTTACACAAAAAGTGATATCTTCTTAGTGCAAGAAGTGATATGTTATTAGTGAGGCTTTGCAGGAGATAAAAGATGCAGTGCTTTTAAACATTTTCTTCAGTGGTTTGAAATTCAGGGTCCCTGCTGATTTCATCTGTGGATGATATGAGCATTAGTGGAATGGATAAATGCAGTTGAAGATCCATATAGGATGATTTAACGAGCTAGGCACAGCCAAATAAAATTAATTTTGATATTGCTGACTTCAGAATGAAAGGCATGTAGGCCATGTGTCCTGCACCTCAACATCAGCTTGCTCTGTAACCTGTGACGAGGCGCTGTAATGCATTTCTTGGATATATAAGTGGAATGCAAGGAGTGCAAGGTGTGTCACCTAGCCCCGCTGCTACTCAAGGGCTTGGGGCGCTTTGCACATGTTCACCTGTGCTGTTCTCTCTTCGCTCACAATTCCTATAGGGATAAGTAGTTCATTTGAGAATTATTGCTTCCATATGAAAAAAACCCAAACTGTTCAAACTGCCTAAAAAGGATGCCACTGTTTAAATCATCATGTCAGCATAATACCTGTTAATGTATTTGTCAAAATATGTTACTTTCCATTTGAGAAGCAAAAAAAGCAGTAGCTTTAACTATTTCATAGATTAACACAATATAATACCTTTGGTACCACCTCTGTGTGTAAAGCTGTAGAGAGAGGTCCCATTTTCTTATGATAATTTAAATATAAAACATATGTGTAATTACTTTTTGATTTGCAACTTAGAAATCTGCTGAAAAATAAATAATTCACAGTAAACCTATTATATTAAAATGAACTTGTCTTCAGAGATCAATACTGATCTCATTTCCTTCCTACCCATACAAAACATACAGAAATGGCTTCGTGTGAATTGTGGCTTGTAAATACTTAGACATTTCTTACCCAATAGTGACCATGGACATCTTGCTGTAAGAGCTGGAAAAAATGAGCTGTTGGGTTTCTACTGACTGAGTAGAAATACAGTTAAAATTAACAATAATAATAATAATAGTAATAATAGGCAGCATTTACCAGCTTTTTAGCTAAAAACTCTATTCAGTCTTTGAGACAGGTTTCCAATTTTCTACAGGTTGAGAGAAAATGTATTTCAGTTAAAGTTATTGTGTATTTTTACAATGAAGATATATCTGGGAACTGCCCAAACTCAGAGTCTGTGAACAGAAGTGAACTATGACTCCCTGTATGCACATGTTCTCTTCTTGTCTCTCTTTTGCCGAGGGTCAGTCATGACGGGTTTAATGCAATTTTATTTTTGTTTTGTTTTCTAGCTGAAATAAAGATCTGCTTTAAATACTACCATGGTGTTAGTGGAGCCCTCCGAGCTACTACTCCATGTATCACTGTGAAAAACCCTGCTGTGATGGTAAGTTTAGCCTATTTGATCATTGTATTTTTATGAGAGGATAGTATTAACTGTCAGACAAACCTATTGATAGAAGTCTTCTATTTTTACCATTAACTTCAACTTTTGCAAAAAAACTATATTGCCTGCCAAAAACTATTAAAATCCGGAAATGCTTGTCTTGGTTTTGTATTTTTCATGGTAAAATGACATTAAAATCACTGAGCTTAGCTGAAATCTTTTACACTAAGAACTTGATTTTGCTTGCTTTCAATTTTGCGGCTTACAGTTTGCTGTAATTTAACACCACAGAAGAAATTTTTCACACTGGTTATCTAACTCAAACTGAATCCTTATTAAAAGTCTCAATTTCTTTTATTATTTGTTAGTATTAAAAATGAAATTATTGCTTAGGTAGAAATTATTAGTATAAAAATGAGACTGGATAAAACTCTGCTCTTGCAAAAATTACCTATTTTTTTCAAGTGTTTGTATACCATTGAAATTTAGATAATTCTCTGACTATTGAGAATTATTGCTGCCATACTATGCTTTCATTATGAGACTTGTTCTTAAAGTTTTAGAGGAGTTTTTTTGGTTGTTTAAATACATATTGGAAGAAGAGCCTTCCAAATTTGTATCCAGGTGCTTTTGATGGAAGTAATTTATCTAATAGGCTAGTAGCTATTCAGTTGACATGAAGTTTCACAGTGCACTTCATTCATTGATATTAGCTGACAAATATTTAAGATCACATCTGTCAGGATGTTGTCTTGACAACTGCAATGTTGAAGATACTGTAGAGCACAAGTTATTCAGACTGAATGGCTTTTATTCTGATCCTGCCCTTTTTCAGCGTTGTATGTTATATACAAGTGCATGTTATGGGTATATGATATTGTATGTGCTATATTAGACTTCATATCTCATTATACCAAATGTTTTTTTCTTAGAATTACAGACCTAGGTGATAGCATCATTTAATTGTCAGATCTTTGTCAGATCTGACTATGAATAATATCGTTTCGCAGCAGGCATATGAACTCTTGATGTTTTACAGAAGAAAATGTATCACAGTTAATGAGCTTGACAGCCTCTGTCTTTCATATCAATTTATAAACTACAGACTGTAAGATAGCCTGACTTTGAACAAAGAAAAAAAAAATGCATCTCAAAGTAACCCTTAAAATGGGCTGTGTGCTGTAGTGTATTGTTACTGAGAAGCAGGCTGGTTATATTGGATGGAGAAACCATTTGAACTTGTGTGTTTTCTTGACCTTGTCATACTAGCCACCAATATTTTTGAGATTCATTGCGCAAAAGGACATCTGAACTTCTGTCTTTGAGTATGCATTTATTTACTTGGGAGCTATCTGAAGACCTGTCTTTTCAGAGTCATTGGTCAATCTTGAGGGGTTAACCAGTTGTTGCTATTTAAATTTTTTGCTTTGAAAGGCAGCGCAGGGTCCTGGGTATTCTACAGAATTTACATTCCTACTAGAAGGTGTAATTGTATATAAACATTTTTGTTTGTGCTAGCAGTACAGACTTCCAGTAATAGTGAGCTGTTAGTTTCTCTGATGAGAATGTCATATGACAGCTCAGATGAGACTTCCTAAAAATATCATATTGGGTTAGTTATATGTAAGTGTATCTATTGTTATATGTTGTTAATACCTCACACTGTTTTCATGGTTTCGGTGTTGAGGTGAAGCACTGTGTAGTAGAGAATACTTTGTTCACTTGGCACTGGTTGTGTCTGTTGCTACAGAAATGCTGTTCATGGAAGGGGTAAGAGAGTCATGACATGCGCACTCTTTTTTTTAAGCTGCAATAAGTTACCTGCTTACTGACAGTTTTTGCATTACATGGTTTGATGGGAGATGTGTTTCTGGTTTTCCTCATATTGATGGCAGATCACACCAGGCATTTCAGTCCATCTTATTTTTGGATAAGCAACTAACGTTCTGTTGTGTTCATTTGAACCAGTGGAAATGCAAGGGCTGATCTAGCATCGAGAAATATTGCAGTACACCAGATAAGAGCACCTTCGTAGTACAAAAATCTAAGCACGGATGCTAGGATGAAATTTTGTACTTGGCACAACAAAGTTGAAATTGCCGTTCAGGTCATAAAGGAACAGGGAAAGGGTGTATATATAAACCATGGAGGTGCTAGGGAACACTGTTACAATTCACTTTATTATAGCTGAATTGCGGGCAAATCCCTTTTTCTATAAAATGAAGTAATGATTAGCAATGTAAACAATATTCAGAGTCAGTGATGTAGCAGAAAAATAGGTATAGAATGAGGAAGGGCTTTTTGTTGATGAATAATTTTTTTAACAAGAAAACAACGTATGTTAAAATAAGCCCCAAAGAGTGCACTGAAACACATAGCGTTCCTCTGGCCCCGCCTGGGCAGCGTCACCATCCCATGGAGATGCACCTCTTGCTGCTTCCAGGGAATGTGTCTGTAGATGAGGGAACTCTGATCTGGCTGGAATTATTCCAATGCTTTTAATGCCCTCGTAATTTTACTACCAGCTGTCACCGCTTATCCATCTATATAAAGTCACTGGCATAATGATGTCATGCCTGGTGGGAAAGTGATAGAGTTTTGAGCACTCTGGTGAGAAATGTCTTGCCCTGGGAACAGAGGTGCATCGTGAAGCCAGCACTGAGGGAAGGGAATGGGCTTGTTGGTGAATGGTGGCACTGGCTGGAATGGTGTGTTCCCTCACCAGATCGCTGAGGCCCATGTCAGGCAGCAGCATCATTGCTGTTTATCACTTTGAGTGCTTGTTATGTATAAAGTATTAGAGTTTTGTAATGGGATAAATTCTGTGTGTTTGCTAGTTCCTGTGAAATTCCAGTGTGCTTACTGATTGTTGTGGGAAGTATTTGAAAGCTAATGATATTAAATAGCTTATAGCAACATAAAAAGGAATGATTACATACTTCACACATAGGTGTGTGTTTTTATTCAGCTTATTTTTTTTAATTGTTCAATACATCAGATGACTTTCTGTTCTATCACTAGTCTTAATCCCCAGTGCCGTGTTTGGCTGAAGCTTTTTCATCAGGCTATGTCACCTCTTTTGCCTGGGAGTGCGTGCAGTGCCTACCTGGAGAAACATTTGACTTGAAAGATAGCTCCATTGATGTCTTCATGATAGATTATTCAGCTGGATGCACATCTCTGTCTTGAAAGACAAATTCTTCTGCTAGCGGAAAGAGCTAGACATTAATAAGACATTAATACATGAGAAACTTTTTATTTTGTAGTAGTGCTTTACTTAATGAGGGGTTTCAGTAGAAACCAAACCTGAAAATCTGCGAAGCATAAGCTTTTAGACCACGTTGATATTTAGATATCTGATGCACTTTTCTGTTTAAAACGAGCTTTTGTTCATAGATCTGAAGGCTTTTGTTAGTCTCTCTTTGATCTCTTTGCTTTTTTTGTTGCACAGTAAATTATCTATTTGTGGAAAGTGACAAAAGTTACACATGCTGTCACTGGCCACATGGGTGCTTTGGTATGTATTACCAGTCCATACTGTTGATTTTATTTTACAAAAGGGAAGCACATAAGAAAATACAGTCTCCTTTTCTCCCGTTAATAGTGTCTGCACCTGTACTAGCCTATACACATTCTGTTCGGAAGATTCCAAGGACTTCTGAATTAGCACTGCGTGGCATAAATAATAGATATTTTCATAGAAACAAATGCTGTAGCTTTGCTTGTCCATGGTAATAGGCAGTAGTTGGTCAGATTCTTCCCCTGCATGCCACCTTACAATTGCATTATCATCCTCAAGAATGTACAAAGCAGATGAAAACTTCTGTGGTATATTTCATTTTTTTTCCCTCCTCTTCAGATGGGAGTAGAAGGCACGGATGAAGGTGCTTCTGGAGCCCAGCACTCTAGGAAGTTAGTCAGCTTTACCCTATCAGGTAAAAACCAACACTACTCTGTATTTTACAAATTATTGTTACCAAAAAAAATTTGCTATTTTAAATAACTTCAAAGATAGAACACTTTTCTTCATTTAGCCTCTGTAGGAGCACACTCTAGTGGCTTGAAAGATGTCATTTCTTTAGAACTTCTGTTTGTTGAAAACAAGCCAGAATCATGAATCTCCAGGAGTGAAAGAAGTGGATTTGATGGATCCCAGCATGAAAAATTTGGAAAAATTTCCACTTTGCACAAGGGACATTTCCTCAGATTGAAGAGTGGAAAACATAGCCTCTAAATAAAATGCAAACTCATTCCATCACTTTGAATTAGTAAAAAAGCAATGGTTGCAAATGGTGGTTTAGAAAGGAAAAAATATTTACTTGTAACAGAGCTAAGCTGTCACTACAGCAAAATAGCTGTAGGGGTACAGTCTACCAGCTTCACTTGTTTTGATTAGCACTTTATTCCATAGGAACTCTTGTGTGAGACTAAAGCATATTAAGCTTGAGCAAAGACAGAAACAATTTGCTTCTGAACCTTCTGAGCTGACAATGAAAAACATTTCGAGATTGTAGGGGTAGAGCAGGGAAAAACCCTGCTTTTTGAAATTGCCTTGCAGCAGTTATCTGGGATAGAGCTGATAGGTTGTATAGAATCACAGAATCTGTAAGGTTGGAAAAGACCTCCAAGATCATCAAGTCCAACCGTCAACCCAGCACCACCATGTCTACTAAACCATGTCCCGAAGTGCCACATCTACATGTTTTTTGAACACCTCCAGGGATGGTGACTCCATTACCTCTCTGGGCCGCCTGTTCCAATGCCTGACCACTCTTTCAGTGAAGAAATTTTTCCTAATATCAAATCTAAACATCCCCTGACGCAACTTTAGACCATTTCCTCTTGTCCTTTCGCTAGTTACCTGGGACAAGACCAACACCCACCTCACTACAACCTCCTTTGAGGTAGTCGTTGAGAGCAGTAAGGTGTCCCCTTAGCCACCTCTTCTCCAGGCTAAACAACCCCAGTTCCCTCAGCCGCTCCTCATAAGACTTGTGCTCCAGTCCCTTTACCAGCTTCATTGCCCTTCTCTGGAGTATACGTACTGCCGAAGCGAGCACATGGAGTACTATAAAAATAATTGTTTTGTGAATTCTGAAAAACCTATTGTGTTTAATGGAAGGTTGTGACTCTGAATTAATTTTGAAAGGTGTATTGACTGACAGGTCTGTAAGGTATTTCCCATAATGTTTTTTGGTTGCTCATTTGCACATGCAAAGTTGTTGCTTTATAAAAAAATACCTCTTTTTTTTTTGTTCTTGTTGAAGCTTGCACTATTGTTAAAGTCTCTAGGCATGAGAATATGCACCTGAGGAAATTATTATTTATTGTTGCAAGTCGCAAGGGCTGCAGTACTGAGGTTTCCCTAGGAAGAAGGAAGCTTATTCAGAAAACTTTGCCTCCTTTTAGGTGAGATAGGTTATCTTCTAAGTTGGGGGAAAGTGTGCCTCATAGTCCAGAGCAACCTTGATAATGAGTATTTGAAGTTACGTTTATCAAAGTCTCAACTTTGGGAAAGTGTGAGTTTACTACATTACCTTCTGTACAGTTTTTTTTATCTTAGCCACTTCCCCTTCCCCAGAAACAGAGCAAGTACTGTGTGATGGTTTTTTGTGGTTTTTTGGTTTTTCTTTTTAAAAGTGGAAATACCTTACATATTGAGAAAAACATTTGTGGGTGAGTTACAAGTTCATACTTTTTGTTCTACAAATGACTGGAGGCTGAAATGTAAATGAGGATGTTGCTACCTTTCCTCCCTGTATTCTCTTGGGAAAATACTTGACTTCCTGCTTTAACTGTCTTCTGTACACTCGATCCAGTTAACGTATGAGTAATTTTAAGTTGCTTTATTTAGTAGTTTATGGTGAATTGATTTCCTGGGTAATATTTTAGGAATGCGTTACTTTGTGAACTAGCTTTAATTTACTCAATTCCTTTTTCCTTCCTTCTTGTTTTGCTATATAGATATTAGAGCAGTTGGACTTAAAAAAGGCATGTTCTTCAACCCTGATCCTTATTTAAAGATGTCCATTCAGCCAGGCAAGAAAAGTACATTTCCTACATTTGCTCATCATGGCCAGGAAAGAAGGTCGACTATCATCAGTAACACAACTAATCCTGTTTGGCACAGAGAGGTAATGTGTCCCTTTTGAGAGCTGTCTGCCAGCTGATGCAGTGTACCAGGCTTGTATTTTCTCTTATTGCCTTAGTACTTAGTCTCTGAAGGCTGAGAGCTTATTTTGTAGCTAGTTATTTAAACTGACACAGAAATTGTAGTAATTTTAGGAACCCTGTTGTTGGATAGAAACAGCTATCATCTGCATATTTAAGCTGCACTGCTGTGAGGTTTTCATTCCCTTCTCTGCTAACGAGAGGCAACAGCCCTGCAGATTTCTTGAAATTGCAAAAATAAATTAATGAAAATGGATTATATGTTGTGAGAAGACTCTTTAAGAAAAGGTGCAATAAGTGAGCATTTATGCTCAGTGATTGCAGCAACTGTTCATTTGGAAGTGATATTCTCATTGTGCATAGCAGGTGGCAAGCTTTCAGTTTTGTCAGGCAGAGGGGATGCTCCTTGGTGTAGCCTCTGTACACACTGCTGTAGGAAGGAAAGCCCAGGGAGACGTTACAGCACCACTCAGCAAGGGGGGCAGAGGGGAAAAAGTGGTTTGACAGACACCAGTTTTCCAGATATGTTTATACTGGGTAGGCTGTGCAGGTCTCAGAGAAGGAACTCAGTCCCACTGCTGTCTTTTGAGCACAGAAGAGCCAGAGTGTGCCTTTGAAGATAAATATTTATGTGGGGAACAAGGTATGAATACTGACACAAGTCCACAACCCTTTCAGGATCGGTGAGCAACGTTCTTGATCTGTGCCTGTTTTCTAATGAGCAGATGCCTGTACTATGTTTGATGAATGTTAATGTGTTCTTTAGGAAGATTGGAAAGTTGAGTGGGATTTGGAAAATGTTCCCACAAATCATAATCAAACCAAACAAGCAATAAATCAGAACAGAGCAGGGCCAGCATTAGCACTGCTCTGGGGTGCGTGGTTGTGGGAAAGACTGTAGATGTGTAGAAGTCTTAAAATATTTAAAAAAAAAAATCAGAGTTCTAATGTCTAAATTGGTTATTTATCTTTCTGTCTGTCCCTCCATCTATCCAGTAGATACAAAGAAAATCTACTCTTGTTTTTCCTCTTTTTTCTCCTCCAGTTCTCCTTGGTTTTGAAGCTTATTAGAAAAGTGCTAATGTTCACTGGTGCACGCATTATATCAGCTTGCTTTAACTGCTGTATCTTCCCTGTAGCAATGCTCTGATGACAGCAGCTTATGATCCCATTACATATGCTGTCCTAGTGGTGCAGAATTGATCCTGTTTTACATCTACTCTTTTCTTTGAAATAATTTGCAATTTTATAGCAAACTGAGAGTGACAAATTTTTAAATTCTATTTATCACAGGAACTCAGCTCTGACAGTTGCCCTGCATGAGAGCGTGGTTTTATTCCTGACCCAATTTAAGTGCTGTTTTGGAATATATTTAGCTGATGTCTACAGCTGAACTGGAGAGTTGTTCTTTTTTTGTTCCTTGTTCAATACATCTTTAGTTCTCTAGCCAGATGTGTATTGGGCATTGTACTCAGGTTGCAATTTGCTCAGAGGTCCTAAAGGTGGCAGATAGTAAAAGTATAACCAGATGACCTCGGCTTTTCTGAGTAGGTTATGTCGTACTTTTTGTTTATTTGAAATCTCTTAAAATCTAGAGGAAAAATAAAAATCTTTGGTTCCTAAGAGAATTTGTTATCGCACTGTGTGTATGTGTGTCTGCCAACATGCCTGCCCATGTTATTTGCTCTGTACCACTTCTGAATCTTTTGGCCATCTTCAGGTGGACTTGACAGACAGAGCAGCACAGATCTCAAAGATTAAGTGTTCATGAGCTGCATGAAAATTGATGCTGGGCTGAAGAGACTAACTGCAATAGTGTTCCCTTGTAGGGAAAGGTGGAAGAATGATCTTACTAGACATAAATCTTTTATAAATGAGCATCATGTTGTGTAAAGGGCCCAAGTGCAGAAAAAGGTTCTGTTGGAGCTTTCTGAGAACTTTGGGGCAAAAATCTATAGAAAATTCTCCTCCTTTAGTTACAGTGCTCCTGAAAATACTGTATATACGTTGCTCTTTCGACTTCCTGTCATGCACACAAAAAATTAGTGCCGAGTGTGGTGTTGGAAGGGGAGTTCACTAAGCACAGCCTAGAGTGAGACACTTTCCTCCTTCCTCTTGCATTCACCTGGCTACTCCTCGGTAACCTGATAGAGTACAGCAAGGATTCCTTCTCTTTTTGCTTTCTACTATGCATATTGAAGCAAGCACTAGGATACATTGCTTTCTCCTTTCTGATGTATACCATGAAAGTGCTTTTATCCAGTGCAGTTTCTTACTGAGCAATTATTTTCAAGGAACAGTAAAAGGGTATGGGTTTCCTGAGAGGCTAGTTACATATGCAAAAATTCCATGCTTAATAAAAGATGTTGACGTTATTTTGCAATATGGAAATTGCTGTCTTCAGTCATTGCTTTTGGAGTTCACTGCATGTTAGAAGTAATTATGTACATACTATCTGAATGAAGGTGTATTGATGTGGTGTCAAATATGTTCTTTCTTCCAGAAATATTCTTTTGTTGCACTTCTAACAGATGTCCTGGAAATTGAGGTTAAAGACAAATTTGCCAAGAGTCGTCCAATCATCAAGCGCTTTCTTGGGAAGTTAACCATACCAGTTCAGCGACTATTGGAGAGACATGCAATTGGGTAAATTAATACATTCTTAATGCTGACTTCTGTTGATCAGGGAGACTCAGCATCTAGAATGCTGGTGCAGAGCAGCCTTTCTGGCTTACTGGCACAGACCAGCGAATTTCTACTGCATCTGTAATAAGAAACTTAGTAGGAATTTTAATAGTGTTTTTGTCTGACTGGAAGATGTCAGTGTTTCTAACCCTGTTCTGAATGCATGTGCCCATGTTTGTGTATATGTGTGTATGGTTTTCAGTGTAATTTCTTTACACAAAAAATATTACCCTTGCAACAAATGTTACCCTCTGCTCATGACTGTGTGCAAATTTTTTAGAAGCAGCAGATTTTGTCTCACTTCTTTTTAGACGTCAAGTATTTTTAATTATCAGTTTAACAATCCGAAATTTAATATCTGTTCAGCTAATTGGCCAGAACTGCAAGGCTGCGACTCCTTATTTTTCAGAGTGCTGGTGATACTAAGCAGTTAAAATTGCCTTTTGCTATGAATAGCGCACCAATGCGACTCAAAATTCACCCGTTGTGCTATTTTAAAAAAAAATCCGTTCACTTTTTGATAGCTAACTGCTACGGTATAAAGATGCAAGTCTCTTAGAAACTTTCAAGATCTTTTAGACTTCATGATGGTTGCTGGAGGGGACTATGGTATAGTCAAGTGGATGATCCAGTAAGGCCTTCGTACAGCCATGTGTGCTGAGAAGAGCCTGAGACTTGGTAATTAGGCTCTGTGATGCATTGCAGATGTGAAGCCAATGGCTGGAGGTCTGCAAGACATGAAGCAGTGTGTGCCAAAGTACAATTTTACATTTAAGACAAAGCAGTAATTGTAGAGTATATTCTTTTGTTAACATCTTTATAAGCTTATATTCTGTATTTGGCAAATTAGAAAAAATAATTCCTTGACAGACAGTAGGAGGAACTGAATTATTCAAGCGTGTTTTGTATAGGACCTAACTCAAAATCTGCTAAAGTTAATGTGTCTCTGTTAGGGTTAAAAGGCCACTGGATGAGGCCCATGAGGAATGATGGCAAAATAAACGCGTATATTCTTCCCTGAAAGTTAAAGGGCATGGTAGTATCATCACGCTTTTGCACAAAAAGCAGGATATAAACAACTGGCCTCCTTTTTCACAGATATTCCCATCAAAGTAACAAGTTCCATAAATGGAGAAAGTCAAATTCAAATTGAATACAGTTTTCAGCTTTAAGTTTCCAAAGTGGTGGTTACACTGGTAAGTAAAGTAAGAATAAAATTGTAAGAGTAGCTTAAAATTTTGATGATGTCTTCTTATACAGAATTTATTTAACAAAAAGAGAAAAAAAGCCTGCCCATTTGTTTTTAAGTGGTGTCCAAGAGCAGTTCAGGTGTATATACAATCTAACTTTTCTAAGAAATGCTTCATCTTTGAGTTTCAACAAATTGATGAATTTGTGATAAGTTGAGCAAGCAGCTTTTTCTAATAAATTTGCACACTGCTAGACACTCAAAAATAGCACCATGATACAGACCGGTTTCAAAACCTAGTCAGGGTGTTCATTTCCATACTAAACCCCAAAATGTTTTTCTGCTAGTACTGTGAGGTCTGTAAATTACCCATTTGCTGTGTTCATCAGTTCTTGTTTATGTTTTTTCAAACTAATATTCTGGAAGACATTTCCTGTTGTTGGTTTTGGGTTTTTTTCCCTCTCCATACTTCAGTTCTATATATAGTTGATATACCAAATCTTTTTAGGAATGGAAGGGCTGTATAATAAATATGTAGCAAGAATACAGGTAAGCATTCAGCCATATTGCTGTTAGAATTGACATTAAAGCAGTCTTACAGATATTTCTGCCTCTTCATCCGTAATTTATTTGTCCATTTACAGCTTTTGTGTGCCAATCAGTTGTCAGAGTTCCTTTTTCCTAGACATTGTAAAGACAGACAACTTTTCACCAGAAGATTTGCCAAGGAAAGGAGTGGTTAATATAGACATGAAGTAGAAATGTACCAATCGTACAATCAACAGCTAATTCTCTTTTATTTTGTTTTTGGTCAAGCAAGTAAAGCATTTTCACTTTCTTCTTTTTCGTTTTGGTGGAGTCAAGGATAATTGAAAACCTCTACTGGATTAACATGTTAAACTTAAAAAATTACATGACAAAGTCCAAGGACTTACAGTACACTGTACGCTTAATTTGTCCTTCCCTGTATTAATGATCAGTATTAATGAATGAAGAGGTGAAGTCCAGAACCAGCCATTTTTAGACAGACTGCACTGAAATTCTGCCCGGCTTTTAGCTGTTGGCATAGCTTACAGGTTTGTGTAACAAAATGGCCAAGTGGCTTTAAATTTCATGGAAAATATGATAAATGAGCATGAGGACACCCCGAGTCTAGCTGAGAATTGTAATTGGAGTACAGAGTGATTAATCTGTTACAGGTCCTGGAGACACAACTATAATAATTCAATGATGTACTGCAGCCAATAGAGCAACGTGGGACTCTGCTTTACCTTACATTGTCCTCTCTGGACTTTTTTTGCTAAACGTTAATGTTGGATGCAAACTGCTGCAGCTTATTTCAGTAATGACCTTGCATTCATTTCAGTCTGTCATATTGCCCTAGGAGTGCTTCCAGTAAGGAAGAGGTGTTTATACCAGTGTAAATTTATTTGCATAAATAGCAATAGTTTCCTATGGGAGATCTTCAGCAGCCGCCTCCTTTCCCTTCAGCTGTCCCAGCTGTGCTGGGGGAGGCTGGGGCTGTGCAATCTGGCTGTGCCTAATAAGAATGTATAGCCTAGGATCTGATCCTAAGTCTCAAGCTGATACAAGTGCTTAATCAAATCTAAGTCCCACTAAATTCAGTAACCCTTAAGAATGTATTTGAAGTTAAATCCGAGCATTAATAGCTTTTCTAAATAGGAATGCAGAAGTGCTTTATTAAATGAGAACTAAAATGTGAAGAAACTGTCTGGGAATTTTGTGTATAGTAAAAACCACAAGGGGGCAGAAGGTTTTAAAAAATGAAAGGTTTTGTTAATTACAAAACATATCTTCAGTTGGGGGAAGGAGACGGTTAGGGGAAGGGTGATTCTTTGCAGTTTGATTTCTTTAGGACTGAAGAGATTTAGGGATGTATAAAAATTGTTGGGGCACAGACTTTATTTGGAAATGATCAAAAGTAGTTTGTTAGGCTGTCTTATCTGTTAACTAAAGGTATTTCACACCATTGTTGGTATTTGTGCTTTTCCATACAAGATAGAGTATGTGGCTGATTTTAAGATTCTAATAGAAATTATCTTCTATCACGCTGACTCTTACCTGGCAAGAGTCTCTGATACAGAATACTGGTAAAATAAAACCAGCTAAAATTTAAAAAAACCTCCAATATCTTTGTTTTTGCAGAGACCAGGTTCTCAGTTATAATCTTGGCAGAAGGCTCCCAGCTGATCATGTAAGTGGATATCTCCAATTCAAAGTGGAAATCACATCTTCTGTTCATGAAGGTGAGAATTTTTCAATGATCTGGATCTCCAGATAGATATATGGCAAGAGTTTCTCTGTACTTTAATTTCTAGGATTTTCTGTGATAATATACTTTCTCATTTGTGTACAGTGCCTCTATTATAGATTTTTTTTCTATTGGGATTCAAAGTTTAGATATGTCAGGATTCAGAGTCTGTAGTTCCAAAACAACGACACTTATCATATTGTTTTCCTATTTTGTTAGATAGATTTTAAATGAATCTGCTTATGAGTCTCATTTTATGGGATAGATTGGATAATCAAATTCATTGTTTTGCTTTGCTCTAACATCTTCACTCTGTAACAACTTTGGCTGAGATAAGCAGTTGCAAGTAAGATTCCACCTGTGCTCTCCTCCTCTGCTAGCGTACGTGCAGATCACTCTGTCCTGCCCTTCTACAGGACTCTGTCCTGCTTAGAACCAAGAATATAGACTATCTGTTACAGTTATGAAAATACATGCTTCCATTAGGCACTTTTGTTTCCCTTTTTTCCTGTTCTGTAGGCAACTAGCAGAACATGGCTGGTACAGTTACATGTTTATCACATCATGTGTGTCTTTTTACATGTTTTTGATCTTAGAGTCTCCTTCATTAGACTTGGTATAATCTCTTAGACTTAGATATTGTTCTATCTTTTAACTTGATACAACCCTCTTGCCTTTTTTGTAGTCATGTAGTCCTGTATCTCACTATTAGTTTTGCTCTGTCACCGTTAAAAAAACATGCTTGTCTTCAGTCCTGTTTGTTGCCAGGCATTCTAGTTCACAGACTTCACTGTTAAGTTTTTGCAGATGTTTACAGACACTTACATCTGGATTATTCAACTCTGTTTAATTCCCATGTGGGGAGTTACCATCTTATCTTTCAAATGAGATGGCTTATTTTCATTTCCTTTTTATATGTATTACCACAGCATACCCAATATCTCATGAACTCTACTTGGGTTGATTGCCATTCTTTACAGTGGAAAAGTAATATAAATTAACTAAAAATAAATGTTGTGTGTATAAGTTGATATCTGTACACAATTTGTGATTCCTCATGTGATCTCAGGTGCTGGTTTGCATGCTGCTAAGGGTGTAATGACAACTGGTGTCAGTGACTGGCTTTGTGTAAATCCCACTTTTAAATATGAGATGCACGCTGTAGAAAACTGGTTCCTTGGTTGTGGGGCTGGTTTTACTAACAGCTTGGCAAGATGCTTGGCAGTGCTCTGTCTTTTGAAGGCAAAATGGGAGTCATTTAAAGTCATACTTCACATCCCTTAAATTTTTTATATCCTACAAAATAGTTTAGACTTATACAGAGAAAATTCTGTGTTTATTGTTATAATGCTGTAGATACCTCTATTGTTTTAAGTGTATTTTCTTCCCTTGGTTGTCTGATTGAAATAAACATCTTGAAAGTAGTGTATTTTTATGTCACTTCTGTGATGCAGACAAAGTAGAATGAGCTGTCTATTGCTGCATTCTGTTTCACATTCAGTCTTTGTGTGTCTGCAGATGCTTCACCAGAAACAGTTGGCACTTTATTAGGAGTGAACTCTGTAAATGGAGACTTGGGAAGCCCCTCCGATGATGAAGACATGCCAACAGGACATCATGATACATCCACAGTGTGTTCCAATGGTCCAATCCTCGAGGAATCTTCTGGAGAAGTAATCCTGAGACACCCTTTAAGGACTAGTACAACTCTGGAAACGGACCAGGATGAGTTGACCTCCGGTGCTTCAAGATCATCACCTACCAGAGGTCGCCAGGACTCACTAAATGACTATCTGGATGCAATAGAACACAATAATCATGCCAGACCTGGGATGTCTGCCTGCGGTGAACGTCCACGTGGAGCCTCCCCAAAACTGAGGAGTAGCTTCCCTACTGACACAAGACTTAATGCTATGCTTCACATTGACTCAGATGAAGAGGAGCATGAGCTACATCAAGACCTGGGGTTTCCATCTTCCCTGGAAGACGGTGGTGGTTTAGTAATGCTTAATGGTGCTACAAGAAATGTTGAAAGAAATGGTTTAAGTTACTCATCAGATCAGGTAATGCAAGGGCCTGCAGAGAATGAAAATGTTTCAGTCTCTGAAGCTCCTTTGCCATCAACTGATGACCAGCAAGAGACCCTCCCAGAGCTGCCAGCGTCACAGTTAGCAGGAGGTGAAAGCCTGCAGGGTTCTCAAAGTGAAGCACCAGCAGACCAGGCTGGCAACGAGTCATGTGCCGCTCAGGAGGCAGAGCAGCCTCCTAGCAGTGCAGATGCAAGAGCTGCCGATGCTCCTGCTGGGAACAGAAGGGGCGTTAGTGAAACAGAATCCATTGATCAAGGGTCTGAACCTTCCCAGATGTCATCAGAAACTGAGCAGAGTGACCCTGCTCGCACAGAAAGCGTCAGTGAGGCTAGTACCCGGCCAGAAGGGGAGAGTGACGTGGAAGGGGCAGACAGCTCTTGCAACGAAAGTGCGACTGTGCGACGTTCCTCAGTTGAAATGCGGTGTTCTTCTTTTGAAAGTACCAGGTTTCCTGAGACTCCAGCCTTTTCTTCTCAGGAGGAGGAAGAGGGAGCTTGTGCCACCAGTGCAGCTAGAATTGAGCCAGGTGCTGAAACACAGGAGTCTGCAAGTACTTCTGGCTCTCTACCTGCAGTACAGTTACCTCAGGAGGAAGTACAGGAGGCTGAGGCAGGAGAATTACAAGACCAAGAAGAAGCAGAAGAAATCTGGCAAAGAAGAATAAGCCTGCAGGCGGCAGCTGCCAATAGCCAGTCTCAGGAGGAAGAAATTGAAGGAGCCCAAGCAGCTTGTGAGGGTGCCACAGCACAGGTTGAAGGAGCTACTGGAGGTAATAACTGCAGGAGGCACTTTCTCAAGTGACCTTTCTGCAGCCAGTAAAAATTATTAAAAAAATTAACATCTGAAAATAAAGATCTTCATTTCTCAATTTCATTATATTTCAAGTTTTTTTTTTGTTCCTTTGAGATTTATTTCCTTCTTCAAGATACTCTGGGGTTTTTGATTTAACAAAAAATCAAAACTGAAATACCCAAGATGTGTTTATTTTTAAACTGGATATATTTTAATTCTTGAGAGAGTAATGAGAAGGAGGATGAAGAACAATTCTACAGTATTACCCTGCATGCTAATCAAAATGGTAATGGGGGGAAATAGTCCCAAAACTATGGAATGCAAACTAAAATTTATATTTGGGTCTTTTCTTTGGTGTATTTATGGGGGGGGGGGGGGGAGAAAATATATTAATATATTAGCATTAAAACATACAGGTAATCAAAAGAAAGGGGGGAAAAAAAGAATCGTTATTTAGTCACATATCAGGCTGTTTATCTTCCCTTTCCCAGTCCCCTATCTGTGTAGATACATCCTATCATAGCTGGAACCATGGAAGGAGAGGAATGTGTTACTCAAGTTGACACTGAGAAACTTTTGCCAATTGTAAAATTATTTTAGCAGTTGAGAATTTTATGTCTTACTAAAATGAACGTAGAAATGTGTCCCTAACAGATTGTTTCCAAGCACATTTCACAATGGATTATCCATTCAGTTTCTTCAGAGATTGACATGGATCTAATCAAGTGGGTGCAATCAAACTGGTTTTCCGAATGTGTCTCTTTCATAACATTTCAAAAGTTTTGGAATCTATTAATTTCTCTTCTTCATAATCAGCTCTTTGATTTGGAAAGAATAATTTTGGTATGTATTTCAAATACTGTCAATATGTTCTTTTATATAATTTTCTAGACATTTGGGACTCTCTTTTTATTAGGTGTCAGGTTGCACTGTGTTTTGCACACCAGCGTGGCTGCAGCAAGGAAGGTCAATGGACAGTTTCACCTCCTACTCTTACAGCAGGTTTCTGTGGTGGCCAGGTGGAGCTTTGTCCTTGTCCCTTGCTGGGATATGGCTCTGGCACATGCTGTTGTTTCTGTGCCCTGTTTTCCACTGGTCACAGGTGGATGCAGCACATCCCAAGAAGTGACATTTTCAGGACCAGGAAAGCAACACATCCCAGAGAAATCACTTACCCGGAACTGTAGACATAACTTCTTTTGTCCCCAAAAATACATGACTATTAGATATGTCCTAAAATATCGAGGTTCTGCAGAAGTTTTAGTACATCTTTTTCACATTAGAGGCAACTCTAGGGCTTCCCCACATTGACTGAAAAAATAATTTGTGGGCATTTTAATTCCAGGTTCTCAAGCCAACGGCCATCAGCCCTTGAGGTCGCTGCCTTCGGTACGTCAGGATGTTAGCCGGTACCAGAGAGTGGATGAGGCTCTACCACCAAGTAAGGTTCTTCATATTTTAATTGGGGGATAGGCTGTCTGCTTCTCATTACTGAGATCTCATTAGATCTCATTACATTTCTTTTTTTAAATGTGAGAACTGAGAAGGAACAGCTGAGAAGTTCTAAGTGAGGTGTAATGATGATGAAGTCTAGTGCTGTTTTGTAAAAGGCATTGTGCTTAGTCTGCAAACTATCAGGATGTGTTATGATAATTATACCTGGTGTATACAGACTTGCTAAGTGACATTTGCGGAGAAGTAGGAAGGCATGGTGCTGCCTTTTCAGTACGCAACACATGAGTAGGGAGGTGAGGTGATACGCTATATGAAACGCTTGGAGTGAAAGGTGTCAAGCATTCTGAAATCTCTGAATACTTCCTGTATGGTGATGATTTACAAAGAAATATATAACATCTCTAATCTCTGCAGATTATGTGAAAGGTGTCTGTGTTTTCTTTGTATTTTTGAGGCAGTGTGAAGACTTTTTGAATTAAAATAAACATGGGTATTAAGCAACAGCTCTACTACTTTAAAGGAGTCAGGAATTCAGACATTTAGATAAAAAGAATAGATCCTTATTCCACACTACGGAATGAGACTGTGTTTGTAATCAGAGAGTGTAACTGGAAGGACCCTGATAGCAGAACACAGATATAACTGTGTATTGGAAAGCCAATGTGATGAGAAGATTTTGCTCCCTGCTGCTTCTGTTATAATCAGCACATATAACAAATTAGTCCTGCGTGCAGATACTAAAGTTAATTAACTGCCACCTCAAGAAACCAGTATTATTTTTTACAAAACTGTGCCTGGGAGACATATATTTCAGTTGCATTTTTACCACTTTTCATACTGAAAAAGACAGAGAACATTACAGGAAATACTCAGAGATCAGTGTAGTAAAAGAGAAACACATAGAGCTAGCTTCTATAGTACCATAGTTTATACGTAGATGGCTTTCTGTGTTTCAGAAGCAAACTATACACTACTTGGAAAAACTATTGGAATGTTAATGGAAAAGGTTTGGCTGTGTGGTAGTCCAACATTTATGACATTTGCTGGTATTTTACAGAGTGACGTATGGGCATGCATATACAGATTGCACCTTTACAATTAAAGCCCAATGCAATCTTTATGTAGATCATTCATTTACTAATGTGAATAAAATCTTAAATACTAATTGTTGCCTAGATTCAATTTTTCTCTCCAAAGCTCTTCTTTCGGATATGTAACAGTTTTAATATTTTAATAGTGAAAAATTAGAGCAAACATTTAGAATACGATTTTGAGTGATAAACTAATTTCTTTGTAATTTAGGTTGTATTCTATTTGTTGTTTCACCAGAATCTGAAACTAAGAAAAATAGGTGTATTTCTTTCAATTGTGTTAAGGAACAAAGGAATTGAAATATTTCTCTAACATTTCTGCCTATAACATGCAACATTATGCTCCACTTCCTACATTCCTAGGGAAAAATCAACAAATAAGCCTGACCACACAACCTTGATGAATTACAGTTTTGCAATTTAGTAAGCTAAGTTATTTGTAAGACGTTTGACTAACGGAAGATATCCTTGTCCATCACAACACTGATGCGGGTGCTTTACTTTAGAAGCCATTGCCCAAGTGTTTAAACTTGTGTATTTAAACTTGAATGCAGGCAAAATTGCTTTTCTTCTGCAAGCCCACATTACAGAAATGGTGACTATGTGTCAAAACTGGACATACAATCACCACAAGAAAAATCTCAAGTATTATACAGTGGTTTAGGGTTTGACATTTAAGCAGAATAATGAATTCACGAATTTAAACTGGTTTTGTTTTTTTGTTGTTGTTGTTTTTACTTTTTTCCCCAATGAGTAATTCTCTTCCATGTTTTGTTTTGTTTTGTTTACAAACTCTGGTTAAAAATTTTGAGTATTTTTATTTCATCAGAAGATAGTAATTTTTTGAAATGGGACCTTTGCACAGGAACATCTGTTTCAATAATTTTTTTCTTCTTAAAAATCAAAATGTTTTTCAGACAATGTTGAAAAGTTTCATTTTGCTTTTTTGAGATATAAATGAATTTTTTTAAATAACTTTCAAATGTGTTATATTTTGAATAGCAAATATAGTGATTACACCATATGCTTTGCATTCATGTAATTTTGTTTATTTTTAAACTTGTATTTTAAATTTACAGTATAATACAAAATTTTGCATTTTTTCTCCTGGAGTTGAAATTTGTTCCTTAAACAGTTCTCATTATTCCTATCCTATTGTGCTGCTTTTTTTTTTCTTCCTCTGAGCTTACTTTCCTACATAGCTCTTGTTCACACTAGGAATGCTTTAAAGAATAATAGGCTGTTTTGATTGTGCATCATAAAGATAGAAGACTAATTTGCATTGTGGCCAGCTAAAACACACAGCTGTCGTGCGGAGATGACACAATGAGTTTATCTCAAAACCTGCCTTTCCTCCCTCTTTGTGAGTCAACTCAGGCCCTACAGTGTAATGCAGCGAGCCACTTGGCTGCCTCCAAGAGTTGACAGGAGTTGTAGTATGCATACAGTAACAAAGCCTGAGGTTTTAAGACTGTCAGTATTAAATACTTTACAGTAGATTTTAGTTCTCCTTCTGTGCTGTCGAGACGCTTTTATGCCCTTTCCTTGCGGAGCGGCCATCATTTAGGATTGGTTGCTTGCCAGTGGTTTTTAAAATGTTACTGCCACTGGTGTTTCCACCTAGACTTGCAGTGTAGAAAGTCTCTTCTAGAAACCTTCTGAGCTCTTAAAGACTGTTTTTCAACTGACGTGCTAAATGGTTTGCACGTTTTCTGCGGTTGCTAGTGCCCAAGAATCAGGCACGTCTGTTTCTGTATGTGAAATATCTCAATATTTTATTTTATTATTACATGGCTCCCAGCCATGATCAGTGTCTTGGTATCTAGCCCATTTTATAATCAGTTATTAGACAGACAGTGTTTGTGACCCAGAAACCTTAAGAACTAAGGCCTATGTTGTGATGCACCTGGTTTCTGCTGAGTACTGAGAAGTCACATGTGGTTGGGGAAAGGTCCCAGTGCCTTCATCTCTGCTCTCCTGGTGTGTTTTCCATGGTGTAGACTTCCAACATTGTCTGTAGCTTGTGTTGCAAAACCAGTGGACAGCTTTATAGTTACCACTTGCACAAGAAGTTGAATTTGCTATGATATTTGCAGAATCAGCAATTCTGGAACATGCATTTAGTATATGAAGGTGTTTGATTGTTATAATTGTCCATCTTTTCTGGCAAGTCTTTATCATAGGCACATGTAAACCCAGGAAAAGTGCTGGCATCTGTTTTATTACTGCTACTATTAGCTGGGGAAAAGCAATGACAAGTGTCAAGCTTTGCAAGGTTTTTGGTACTTATCCATTGGCCTTTTGCACTGGAATAAGCCTCAGAGACTGGGTCTTGAATTACTTCAGTCCAAGAGAATTAGACTAAGTAATCTGTTTTGGGTTGTGATTTTTAAATTTTTTTTTTTCCTCTGGGACAATTACTGGTTAGTGGGAAATAGAATAAAGAAAGGGATAGAAATATTAGATATGGATTCCACAGAACCTTAACTACAGTGCGAAATTTGATTTATGGGATAAAATAGGGAAAACCCACGTCTTTTAACCCTTCAGTAAGAAAGTTCTGTGCGGAACTGTAAAAGAGAAATAGAAACTTGGAACAATAGATTCAGTTACAAAAGTGACAGAGCTAAAATAAAGAAATAAGTAAACCCCAGGCCCTCCATAGTTTACATTTTTTTTATTGCTACTTAGACTGGGAGGCTCGAATTGACAGCCATGGACGGATTTTTTATGTGGACCACGTGAACAGGACAACAACATGGCAGCGACCCACAGCACCCCCAGCCCCACAGATTCTCCAGAGGTCAAATTCCATACAGCAAATGGAACAGCTGAATCGCCGGTAAGAATTACCCTTGTTGTTTGTGAATTGTGTGCTTGCAAAACTGCATTCACCATTGTAAGACTGAGTATGAAGACAGGGTCACAGTTGCTCCTGCAGCTGGCCATATGTGTTTATTTTTGTATGGCTGTCCCTTTTAATTTGCATAGGGGCTTCTAGGGCTTTTGTATTCTGCCTGTGTTCATAAGCTATGTGGCAAAAAAAACCCCCAAACTGATAATGGTTTTCAGAAATTCAAAAGGCTATTAATACAGAAATTAGAGGTTAATGTATATTAACCTACGTGGCAGAAAAGATGGGCAAGCTCCCTTGGAGCCAGAATTGGAACATAGTTACCATATACTATATATAAAGTCCAGTTTTCTAACCCTAGGTACCAGAGCATCCGAAGAACAATGACTAATGATAGGCCTGAAGAGCACACAAATGCCATGGATGGAGCTGGAGAGGAAACTGACTTTCACCATTCTAATACAGGTTAAAAAAAAAATGTATTTTTTTTCTCTCTCAAAAGGGAGCACTCATCTCATAAATGATTTAGTGAGAATAACATAAGGCAGAACCTAACTTCTGCCCCTGAAAGTCTGGGTGAAAATGAAACCATTTGTTTTCATTGCTGTGTAGCTTTTGAAGATTATGGCTCAGCCTGTTCAATACGCTGAGGAGGTGAATGTGAGATTCAGAGCATTTTTCTGTCAGTGCCTGACTTGGTAAAAATATAGGCAGGACATTTGCAGAGAAAAAGTATAAAATTGTGTGGTCTGGGTTACAAATATTTTGAATCCGCTACTGCATTTTGAAATGACAGGATATAGGACTAGAAAAGACTTTGGGCAGTCATCAGGTTCATCTCCCTGCTGAAGATAGATAGGATGAGCTGTACCTAAACCATACTTGGCAAATGCGATCATGTGTTCTTATATCTTCTCCACTTGATGGACATTCTGTAACTTTTTTAGACCGTCTACTCATGTTGTTTCTCTTATAACATGTTCTTAAACCCGTTAGTTCCTAGTGTTTCTTCATGGCTTGTGTTTTTAGGTCTGCAAGTATCTTGTTGGCCTACTCAGGTTGTCGTCAGTTGGTCTGCAGCTCCTGAGGAATACTTCAGAAAATTAAATAAAGCTATGACTCTGTTGTACTGAAGAGACGCGGAAATGTCACGTGTCTTGCGTACAACACTCTTTGTACATCCCTGCATAATTTTACTTTTTTTCTGATAGTTTCACACTAATTACTGCTGTTCAAGTCTTTGATCTGCTAAAATCAGGTCCAGAGCCTTATGTGCAGATCTTTGGCACAGATGTCTGTTTTTCATCTTGTGTTTGTGCCATTGATTATCCTTGCCTGCACACAGATCTTTGCACTTTTCTGATGTGTCACTATAGTTTTGAGTCTTGTCCATCCTGCTGTCCAAGTACTGCAGTATCTCCTAGTTGGAACAAGTTCTGTCCTCTTTGTCTCTGGACACTCTTGATATTCTTTTATAATACTCCTTCCTAAATTAATCTAATGCACAAGCAATGCCGCCCTTTCTTGAGTTTCAAGCCATCGTAGAACTTGTGATTTAGCCAAGTGCTCCCATTACATTTATTTTCTTTAGTTCTGTCTTAGCCTTTTCCTTTTCTATCTTTATCATGTGCAGCTAGATAGTTTGTTGTGCTGTAAACAAACCAGTTTAAAGCAAATTCAGGCTAAACCCTAATCGGCAAGTTCAGCTGAATAAATGTTTCATAATCAAATTCATAATCCTCTAAACTGCATGAAGAACCCACCTGGTGACACATTCTGGTTTCCAGATTACCCAGATTATGACAGCAGCCCTATCTGCAGTATGCCACAGCATCTTCCAGGGTGCGAGAAGTGATTGCTGTACCCCCAAGTTTTGTACCATTATAGAGTTGACATGCAACTGCAGTGCATACCTGGAAGACGCTCCCAGCGCAAGTATTCTGGCATAGGTTCAGGGGCCTTAATGCTACACTGCTGTCACGCCGTAGACATGCCCCATGTGGGAGGGCTTGGGGTCTATTGTTCAAAAAGTGTCACTAAAAATCCTCTTTTTCATTTACTTTTCCTTTACTTATTAACCTTCCATTTTCTGGTTTCCTCTAACGCTTAGAATGAACATCTTTCTTTACCCCATCCCCTTCTTTCTCTAATGTTCACCCACCCATATTTAGAATCTTACTTTTTGTTCTTTTCCTCCTCTTTTTTAATTTCTTCTTACTTTTCCCTCAGTTTAGAGTCTCATTCACTGCCTCTCCTTCTCCTTTTTCTGCCTGTGGGTTATTGTTCTTTGATATCCGTGGTAGCTGTGTTCTACATAATTAATGTTCACTTGATGGGGAAGCGTACAAAGACTGCAATATATGAAAGAAAGAAAGAAACTGAAATGTAGAAGATGGCATACATTTTAGAGTGAAATCACTGCAGACCCAATCTGAATTTGCAGTTTTTCATTTACATTAAAATATGCATCCAAATGTCCTGTTGGTTTTCAAAGATAATTGGGGGGAACAGTTTTCACATGTAGCAAATACCACTCATAGTATATTTTCAGTTCCTGGTACTGTTGAAAAATCAGTGCACTCCTACAGTTGCTAGGAGAAGACCCAAATGTTTATTGGAAGTTGAAACTTGGAAGGTACTTCCTTTGCAACCTGTTTCTTACTTATGTAAGCTGCTTAAATACTGTATCAGGATCAGGGCTGTGTTAACGGCAGTGATTTATTGTGGGTTTTTTTAAGTGTACAATGACTTTTATATCCATCAGTTAGCATTTAAAAAATAATTTATCTGCATACAGCTACAGTATAGCAATGTAGGCAACCTTCTTGCTTCTTATATACAGGCACATGCTTGGTAACCCAAATAATTGGACTTTTTTACTGATTGTTTACCAAAAGCAACAAGTAAAAGTTACTAACCTGAAATTGTGATGTTTTCAGGAACTTTAGTGCTATGTTAGAAGAAATTTAGGTACACTTACGTGAAGAATATTTTATAAAACTGAAATAATTGTATACCTAGTGCTTTTCTTGCTTGTGTGATTCAAATCGATATACTTGTTTGCAGTGATGTTTTGGTAATGATTATTATTGTAAGTCTTTGTCATTAACTTTGCTGTTAGATTTTCGAAGAGAGAATGTGCTGCCTCACTCTACCTCCAGATCCAGACTTACTTTATTGCTCCAGTCTCCCCCTGTGAAATTCCTTATCAGCCCAGAGTTCTTTACAGTGCTGCATTCTAACCCTGTGAGTATAACATCTACAGCTGAAAGACTTTCATAAATATCTGCTTATAAATATAGTTGTGTTGTGTACAAAGGTATTGCTCAGTGTTAGATGCTAAGATATTAGTTATACGTAGGGAGGCTGGATAAATTCAAACATTCATCATGATTCCTTGCAACTGGTGGGCTTTCAGAGTCATCCTAGTTGGTATTATAGCTTCTACAGTTTTTATTTTTCACTCAGTTCTTCATCTTTCTTATGTTAAACTCATTTGGTTATTGAAGCAATAGCTTTCTTACTGTGCTTTGCAGAGGGTGAGAGACAATTCTGAGAATGAACACGATGCTTATTTTGGAAGATAACTTTGCTGCTTATGGGATGATTTGTTTCCCCCAGATTGACTGGTTTATATCAAAATATATTAGAAGTCACACTGAACAAAAAAGCATCTTAATATATATTTTCCTTTTCTCTTTTGCCTCTTCTTCAGTGCTGCTTATGCAGTTTTTTGTTCAATGCTTATTTTCCTTTGTGTAACAGGATGTATAGTGTAAACAGAAGTAATGGAATGAATAATTTGTTGTCTGCAAGCACACTTGTTAATAATCCAGTGTTTTTAAAATTACTAGTCAATGTTAGTTTGGTTTTAATATACATGTATGCTTGTCTGAATAATTCTGCTTAGCTTGTGTAGTTTTATCTTGAATATATGAAACAGGCCAGAGGTAAGGTAAAGGGGTCCAGAGTGATTTAGGTAGTAGCACAGTGCAATAGGAGGGCCTATGCCTTGACTTCTGTCTATTGCTAACCCCAAGAGAAAGACCTGATTTCTGGTTGGCTGGGTTTATTTGGAGGGAAGAATGTTAACTGTTTATTTTCCCCTTTTATTTAAAGTTTTCCTATTCCTCAGTGCTTTCCTTTTTACTCTCTTATTTTATTTTTTTTACATAAATTACACATTGACATGCAATGATAGGATATTTTTGAAAAATCAATAGTTGGAAACAATATTTATGTAGATTTGTGATAAGTTCTACAAGCTTATGTATCTCTGTCCTGCAGGAAACCTTATGAGCTTTATTGCTGTATTCTATGGCTGCATTTGCCTCACTATTCCAGAAATTAGAGACTATCTATCAAAATCTCTACTTTTAAATCAATTTTAATGTTATAGGATTCTTCACAGTTCCAGGGACAAGTATAGTAAATGGAACCTGTAATATATTTCACGCTTTGCTGAAGCCAGTCAATTACAAAATTTTGTATATCTTAAGCAAAATAAGAAACATCACACACTTCTCCCAAAATGCAGAAAGAGGACCATTTTTTTTCATACTGTTGTAGCTTAATTGAGATTATTTTAAAGGTTTTATAGATGATTAGATGATTTATTTACAGTGGAAATGTCTTTTGTAGTAAGAATGAATTTTATCTTTTGAAAATATTTCCTTTTGTTGTTTATTTTTCAGAGTGCCTACCGCATGTTTACAAATAACACGTGTTTGAAGCACATGATCACCAAAGTCCGGCGGGACACCCACCATTTTGAGCGCTACCAGCATAATCGGGATTTGGTGGGCTTCCTCAACATGTTTGCTAACAAACAGCTGGAGCTGCCAAGAGGTTGGGAAATGAAGCATGACCATCAGGGCAAGGTAACTGTGATGCACATGTGTCTCTGAGTGCTTGATCTTGGATGTTGCGATGTCAGGACTCAGTTGATTGCTCTTAACAAGAGCGTAAGTGCAAGTAGTTCTCCAGATGTAAAAAGCGCACGTCCTTTTATCCTGCTTTTGCCAAAAGAAGATTGGAATTTCTCATCTGTGCTATCAAAGCATTATACGAAAGGAGGAGACTGATAAGCGGGTATTAATCATTACAAGGAAAATTGCTAGGAAATCTGTAGCCTTTTTTACAGTGAAATAAGTTGATTAGATTCCCTTGGATGTTTAAAACTTCTTTTGAAAAGAATTATCTACTGTGTAAATATAGGCAGTTCAATGAAGATCTTCGGAGTTTTGCCTGTATGCTCATAAAATAATTTAGATATAAAGTTACTTTGCTATCTACTGAATTTTATTTAGTTATTGTTGAATCATTTCTATTAGCCTTTTTCTTGTTTAACTGTCAAGTTTTTCCTTAGGACTTCCCCCGCCCCCCCTTCTTCAACCTCAAAGTCTTGAGTGGAATTCATTAGTTCATTAGTGTTCATTATTTGCACTTTTTTTCCCTCTAATAGCTAACCATTTTTCTAGGCGAGACCTCTACCTAAATGCTAAGTAGGTCCAGTGTTCATCCATTTCTGAGATAAAATGGATGCACTTAAGACTGGGATAGCTCTGGGGATGATCACTCTAGTGGTTATGTGTTGGTTCACAGGAAAGAAATTGTGTACAGTAAGTTTCATTAATAGGGGTCTTGAATAGTTGCAAGTCTTCCTGCTTTTCAAAACAGGTATCACGTTTCGATTTCTAACAAAATACTTTAAAATCAAAGAACAGATATTTTTATAGTAGTAATGTAATTTTAATGCATCCTCACTGCCTAGAATATTATTTTCTTTGCAGAAGATAGGAGGGTTAAAAATAGACTGTGATTAGCACATGAGGAAGTGATAAGGCTATCAGTTCATGTGAGAAGTCCTAATTAGGACTGTAGGCATACTAAGCTTCTCACTTTTTACGTTTATCAGTCTTGGTACAGTTAGCTGTGAGTGTCCATATAAATAATGATCTTGATCCTTGAAAAGATTACACGCAGATTCTAAACTGAAGGGTAGAAAAAGTGCTTGAGGGTTGTTTATTTCTTGGATTTATTAGCTCTGGAAAGCACTGTGTTTTTCATTAGAAACACAATTAGGAATGTGCAGTTATGCTAACCTTGTTCTTTGTCTCCCTCTTTTCAGTTTTAAGTCATTATTTTTCTGTTCAGTTCTTCAGAGGCCAGTCTTCTGAAGAATAGAGCAATTTTCAATTGACTTTAATAGGCACTCCATAGAGAGAATTAGACCTTTGGATTTCTGGTGTGGTATTTGGTAACAGTGATGCTACCACAACATTAATCAACAAGAGGAAGCACTGAATAAATTCCCACTGGGATTTCTTCACTTTGAATTAGGCTCAGTATTGTTCATTTTCATTACGTTGAATTGCCTTTGTCACAAGTAGCACTTGTGGCCAGTAGAAAAGCCTATTCAGCACTCAAGCGAGATGATGTCCAGTACGTGGTGATACCAGTGCTTGATGACACCAAACTGAAACTGGACCTGCCTTTATTAAAGCATAAAGTCAAAGAGAAGCAAGTAGAAATTAGCCATGCCACAATATATAATTATATTTCCTCTCCTTGGCTAGTCTTTCCTGCTAAGATGAGGTTTTCCTTTCTTTTTCCAAGTAAGAGGCTTGGTGCTCTTGCTCACAAGGCACAGTGATCCTTCTGACCCTTATACAGTGCTGAGTAGTAGACTTTTTACTCCCCCAGTGCCAGTGTGGTCCTGGTTGCTTGTCCTCTTTGCAGGCTGTCTTCCAAGGTCAGCTGGGAACTGCCTACCTCTGAACTCTCTTCCAAGCTGCACAGTAAAGCCCAGTTGCCCACTCCTCTTTGACTCCTCCATGTATCCCTTACAGAAGATAAAATCTGTTTGGCCTGCAGTTCTCCCTAAGAGGTCTGGCATAACTGGTATGCAGTTTCCGATTGGCATTACAGATGAACCTTGGTCAGTCTCTGACCACAGGGAGGCAGAAGACCGTTGGAAAAGGGGGTAGCAGGAAGCATCATATAGGTGAGATAGATAGGTCCCTGAGCTGAACTCAGTCTGGTAACTTTGAAATTCTGTGTTGCTGCAAACATGTGCATACACGCATGTATATACGGATAAGCACCCCAGTGCATTTGTGCAATATGTGTAAGCACACGTTCATATTTTAAAGCCAAATGCAAATGTATATACTTTTTAATTAGATCTCTGCAAGATGTGCACGTACATAGTAAGTCATTGTAGGACATATATTTTTTGTTTTTCCTTTCTACAATGAAAGAATCCATTGCAATTGGTTACTAATGTCTTCAATAGGAAGAAAAGGTATTTTAGCAAGCTTCATTGACTTTAATTGGAAAGATAACTTGGGCAACTATCCATGTTTAATGGGCTAAATGTAGTTTTGGCACTACCCATCCTACGTAAGTCTCTTCAAGCATCATAGATTTATGGATTATAGCTAGACAGGAGTTATGAGAGGAATTTTTTTGAAAGGAGACTGAAAGCCACACTGTATTTTGACGTGCGTGCCAATGTCCACATTAGCCCATAGCCTTGAAGCTCCAGTGATTATCTTCACTGAAGCTTCAAAGTAGTACTTTTTGCTTTATTTTAAAGCAGGCTGCTACTAGCTAGCCTTCAAGTATTCATATTTAATAAGATGTGATTGTCTTTAACTTCATGTTTAAACTGAGTTATTTATTTAAATGTAATGCTAAAGAACACTACATGCAATATTAGATTGCTGCATTAACTCAAAGAACTGTGTAGTGCAACTCTAGGTAGTACTTTCTCCTATATTGAATCGGTACCTTTTTTTTCTAAGTGATTTTACATTATAATTTTGACTTAATTAACTCAACCTTTGTTTTGATGAAAGTGCTTCACATCTTATAAGTACACATAGACCAGACTAGATAAAATAGTAGACACAGGGACATTTAAAAAAATCCTATACCAACCACTTGCTAATAAGTGAAATAAACCTATGAATCAGGAGCAAAATTTTCAGAAAGCCTGGATATGTTCCAGCAGCCTCTTCCAGTCATTTTCCAAGTCCAAACCTGAAATTTCAGAATGGCTTTCATTCGACTTTCCCACTGGTCTCATATTCTCTAATCTGTATACTTGCACTGCAGGTGACATCACAATTTGTCGAGGTGAACAAGTCCTGCATCAGGCTCAAATGTTGCAATTAAAATTGCATTTATTGAGTATGCTTTATAGTTTTTGAACTGTGGAACAGTCAGCTTCACCTGCATATCTGTAACTATGTCAGATGATCAAAACAGAGTTCTTCCTTATTGTTCAGGTAATGTGAGTCCTTGCTTGTTAGGCGCAGGTTACAGGTGCAAGCGATCGCTATTAGGGCTGCAGGAGGCTTGCTGCCCTCTTCTGGAGTGTTTCTAAGATTTTGCAACTTTGGTGACCCTCCATAGACTTCTCCTTCCTTGGGAAATGGAAGTATGAATATTTTCTCCCACCACAATCCATAACGGTATTTAGATACTGTATAGCACAGCACACTGGTTTGTCTACCTACCTTTGTAGCAGTCAGAAGAATTGCATTTTCTCTGGTCTGGCTATACCAAGCAGTCTGAAACAAGGTTTTCATGAATAACTATAAGCTGGCATCGCTGCCAAAAGAGCCAGTTGTGCCCTCCTCTCATCGCTGGTGGGCTGACTAAGGTTAGAGGAACCAGCAGGGAGAGGGACAAAAAGAGAGCAATTTTAGCCTGGACCAGCTCCCCAGCTGGGTTCACTGCGTGGCTACGCAAACACTTGTGCCTGCACAAGGCAGGAAGGGTGCGCAAGGGATGAAACAAGTGGTCAGGATGGGGGAAGATGAGAATGACCACAGTTTCATAAACAATTCAGTCCTGCGGTGTCAGCAAAAGAATCAAAGTACCTCACTGGTATCCAAATACATAAATGGCTCCCACAGTCCCTGACCACCTCTCTGCTGGTCCAGATTCTTCAATTCCTCAAAACAGATGTCACTTTGCTGTAACTCTCCTGCTCAAAACTGGCATCTTTTTTTGCCACTTCCACATGTTTCCAGCACTGTGACTGAAAAAAACAAAGTGTGTTGAAATAGAACACTGCTGGTTTCCAAGTGCAACACTAACACTGGAAAAAGTTTCAATTTCTGGGCTTAGAAAAAGTTTAAATTTCAGTGCTTAGAAACCTTTTGGGTTCAAATTGGGTAGAATTGTAGGAGGTTTTCATTTTGCAAGATACATGCTCCTGTGACCTTGTTTTCAGCAAATGGCTGACTGGCCAATACGTGGTAGTTCTCACCAGTTGCCTGGTTTAAATGTTGTTGCTGCCATCATCTTTGTGTCCCTGACTGACCTTTCCTTTTTCTCTCTCTCTTTTTTTTTTTTTTCTTTTTTTTAAAGGTAAGCGAACTTAGAATAGTTGTATCAGGGGATCACAAAAATGCCTGCTGGCCTGTAATCATAGTTCATCACAGGATGCAATCATGCACTTGACATATGCACCCAATTGTGTTAATAATTATATGGTATATGGTAAATGGTTCACAAAAGGGAATGGTTTTGCCACTTAATGACGTCTTTTTAGATGATTATAAGGAAATGAAAGGAAGAATACACCAGGATTGCTTTTATTAAACATTTAAGTCTTCTCCTCTTGACAATCATAACAAGGCTTCCTACTTCTGATGCTTGTCAGATGAGAATTTCAAAGGGCTTTATAGACATGAATGAAGTAAGGCATTAAAGAATTCATCCCTCCAGTGAGATGGAAAACTGTTATCCCTCTTCTGCTGAAAGGAAATGCAAGCCACAATAATGTGAGGAAGATTTGTTCACAGCCTCACATCAGCGAATGAAACTTAGATCCTGAATAGACATTAACCTCGGACATATTATTAATAATAATAAAAAAAAGTACTGGCTATAAATTCTTTCTTCTTTCTTCTTCTCTAGGCTTTCTTTGTTGACCACAATTCCCGCACTACCACGTTCATTGACCCCCGGCTTCCCTTGCAGAGTAGCAGGCCCACTAGTGCGTTAGTCCATCGGCAGCACTTAACTAGACAACGCAGCCACAGCGCTGGTGAGGTAAGTTGGACCTGCCCCTTCTCTTCGAGAACCATCAGGTTTTTAGGATCATCCTCTTTCATATCGTTCTGCTCATAATTCTATGTTGTGAGGAGCATGATTCTTCTGTAAGCATACAGTACTCATCTGTAAATATTTATTATTTTATTTGCTAGCCATTGTTGCTTTTGAAATGTATGATTTCAGAGGAAAAATATCAGACATGAGTTTCTCTTTACTTTTAATTCGCAGTAACCACATTTAACCACAGGAGAGCATCTGATTACAGCTTACTAGCATCTGTATCCAGTCTTTCACTCTCAAAATATGTATTATTGTCTAGCAATGGTGTCTTCCAAGTATGTTGATATAACTCTGCAAATAAGAAGGGGGGGAAAATGCATGTGTGTATATACATCTAGATGTGCAACTTTCCAAATAAGTATAAAAAAAATCTTACAACATATGGGCTTTCAGACTGTCATATGCATTTGCGAATGTATTTCATCTTTACTTTCTAAACAGAAATACATGGAAAACACTATTTTGTTGATACGTCACTGTATATCTTCACCAGCAGTCTCCATATTGTTGTTGTAACTTCTTTTTATTTCTGAGCAAGTGTGTGTATAATAACTTAGACTTCAGTTGCTCTTTATTTAACCGCCATACCTGTTGGCTGTGAGTTGTCTTTTCAGAGGGCTATTCCATGCCAGGAATTAAAGATAATACAATTTAGAATGGCAAGAGAAATGCTCTGATTTATCCTTTTTATAGCTCAGTTTTGTGGCAGATGAAGTTCTGCTAGAGGTCTGCTTCAGAGCAGTCATGAATCTTCCCTGCCACTTCTCTAACAGGGCTTCCGCTGTGGTATGAGTGCCGTACCACTGGTTGCATTTCTTATCATATCCTGTGTGAACATGGTTTAGTCACCCACAATACTTTCCACTCCCCACCCCCCACTGTAAGGTATATTTTACTAATGGCTTTAAATAGTATTTTTCAGCAATTTGGTGATGTGATGTAGGCAATGATGTCTTACAGCTGACAAGGAAGCTAGAAGTGTCTTCATATAGCTATTTAGGTCTTTGATAGGGTAAAGCAAGTATTTCTGTTGTGATTGATTTATAACAGAGCAGAAACATATTTTTTTTTTTTCTTAACTTTACCAAATATGCACTGAAATTATCTTTCTTTAAGCAGCATGCAAAAGCTCTGCACTTAAAACAGAGAAATTCATGTCAACCGTGCTGCTGAAGCTGTCAATACTGCAAAATAAGTGACTTCTACAGGAAGTCATCATATATGTTGCATATACACAGCGCTGATTACCTGACAAAATTTCCCACTCCATCTAGATACATGAAATTCTTTAAACTGTCATTTTAGAAACATTTCCTTGATATTGCTACAATTATAACTTGAATTGAATAGAACTGTAATTCCAGATAGGAATCTTAAACACAGCAATTCAATACAGCATTACCATTCTGGGATTAATGATGTTCATTTATATGCATATGTATGGATCTAAACACCACTCCTTCTTCTGCACTTGTGACTTAAGTATTGCATATTTGCAGTTGTTCTTCCTATTTTTAAACCATTGCATCAAGGAACTGTTCATTATTGCAAAAGACGAATACTTAATGAAAAAAAATTCTCAAAATACTTTCTTTGGATTTGCCTTGCCATGAACTTTGATGTTTTGAAGACACTGACCCAGTTTTTACAGGGAGATGCTCTAAAGCAAACATTAACCAGTGTAAGGAATGCCTTTTTAGCTAAAGCTGAACTGCAGCGTGAAGCTGGAGGCAATAATAATGGCATTCCTTTTCCAGCACAGTGCCTACAGGAAATAATTTTTCACTTTTCTGAGAAAGTATTATCAGAGAGCAAAAAGATCTTGGGAGAGATCTCAGGACTTTTGCTTCTTTGTGATTTCAGAGACTGGATTTAAAAAACACCTTTATTTGATCTTTTGCAATTAGATGTTTTAGAGATCTTTGAAGCTTGGAAGTCTAGTTCAAATGCTAACCATTACTGAGGAACCGTGAAGTAAACATAGAGGTCCAGCAGGATGAAAAAGAGGTTGAACAAAATGTTCTACATAGATAAAGTACAAAATACTGACACTGTAGAAATGACTGAAGCATCAGGACATGGAAGACTGCAGAAGTTGCCCTGACATCACAAATACTACCAGGAACAATTTTATATTGTGCTTTTACACTAATAAATGTTCATATGCCACACCTTTTAATCCCAGAAGGTGAATACAAAGAAAAGAAAATCAGAACAGTTTTACTGAATGATTGTAGGAAACATATTTTTACCAGTTTGGACTCATTTGCCTTGCCTGAATGTGAACTCGCTTCTTTATCCTCCTGCTTCAGCCACAAACTTTCCAGTTCAGATTTAGGGAAACTCCACTCATGCATAGAGGTAATAGAGGGGCTAATGAAGGAGTAGAATTTGATTTTCAGAACCTTTGATATGGGTAAATGTGTCCATGAAGTACAAAAGACCCTCTGAATGAATCCCAGTTTGAAATTTTTAGTCCCTTTTCAGAATGGGACTATTATTTAAAAATAGCAATAAACTTTAAATCAGTTCTGATTCTTCATATTAATAGGTACAGTATACTAAATATTGTTTTACTAATAACAATCATACAACACAGCTGTTTCCTGCTGCAGTGGTTACTGGGGATAGTGATAAGCAAACATTTATGTACATACTTAGTTTTAAGCCGTATGAGTTCTCACTTTTATGTACCTGAGTAGATATGCTGGTGTAGAGATGCTCATTGCGGCTACTTGCACATTTTTCAGGTCGGAGAGGACTCCCGTCATTCAGGACCACCAGTTTTGCCAAGACCATCTAGCACATTTAATACAGTCAGCAGAGCTCAGTACCAGGATGTGGTTCCAGTGGGTATGTGAGCATACGGCCTCTTTTCAGAGTCAAGTGTGTCATGTCAGTGTGCACTGCTGGGTTCTTCATTTGGCTGGGGTGGGTGGAAGTTACCATTGGTTATGATTAGTTATGAAAGCTGGAGAGAGACTCTTTACAAGGGCATGGAGTGATAGGACAAGGGGTCATGGCTTTAAACTGAAGGAGGGTAGATTTAGATTAGATAATTAGGAAGAAATTCTTCCCTGTGAGGGTGGTGAGGCACTGGAACAGGTTGCCCAGAGAGGTTGTGGAGGCCCCCTCCCTGGAAGTGTTCAAGGCCAGGTTGGATGGGGTTTTGGGCAACCTGGTCTGGTGGAGAGTGTCCCTGCCCATGACAAGGGGGTTGGAACTAGATGATCTTTGAGGTCCCTTCCAACCCAAACCATGCTGTGAGTCTATGATTACTTCTGTCCATCAGCATTTCCCAATTGTTCAGTTGCAACCTGCAGGAATAATATTGAAAAGTGTATATGCAGAACCAAATAACCGATGTAAAACTCCTACCTTCCTTGCTCACTTACTCTACGTGGTGACAGGAAGAGCTGAAGCTAGTGAGCCAAGTTGTCCCCTAATTGGACTCCATGTATTCCCAGTGATTTTTGTACAATTTCTGAGCATCTATTTTGGCAGGATTCCAGAAAGTGTTAATCAGCTTGGAATTAGTCATTAGCTTAACTTCTGTTCTCAGTTACATACACACAAAGTTACTGACTTCTGTGCCACCAAGAACAGAATTTAGCTTATTGAATCTAACAGCTGTCACATTGTGCTAAATCAAGATAAATTAATCCGATTGACTATAACTGGCTCTTTGTATTGTGGCATGTTTACTTGAAAGTCTCTGCTCGTTTAAATCCTTCCCCTTGCCATGGACATGGTGTGCATACACTGCAGGCTCAGCAGTTAGTCAGTTAGTAAGGATTTGATATGAGTGTTCCCAATGACTGTTTAATATTTGAGAATTGATTTCAGTGCAGTGAAAACCAGGTCCCTGCAATTTTGTTCTAGCAATGGCTATTCTAGTTCAACCTTAGCTAAGAGTGTGAGTGATAAAATGTAATAGAAATTGCTAACAAAATCAGAACTGTTAACAGTGGAAAGGATGTGTCACAATCGGATTTGGTTCATAATCAAAAAGTGTGTTCCCTAAATGATAGTGGAATCTGTAGCCTTACGTGAAAAAGCATTAACACTATACTGCCAAACTTAAAACTGTGAAGATGAAGTCTGCTGTCACTATTGTTCAAAACTCAGAAGGAATGCAGTCCTGTCTTTTAGTATCTCCTTGTTTCAGAATGGTATTTTTGTTGATGTTTTCAGCTTACAATGACAAGATTGTTGCATTTTTGCGCCAACCCAATATCTTTGAAATTCTACAAGAGCGTCAACCAGATCTTACCAGAAATCATTCACTCAGGTAATAAAATTAGTGAAGTCTGCTATTCTCGTTTCAATACAAAATGCTAATTAGAATTAGTTTCTTTCATTAAAATTAGCAGTGGAACATAGCAGATGGTAGATTTTTGGCCTATTCAAATATATTCATAAAGTGGTGGGAAATAGTTCTTTATTGTATTTCTATGTAACTCCCTGAAATAAGATTTATGAAAACAGAGGTAATGTGTTGTTATGAAATAAAGGTACCTACAATAAAATGTTTGGAACAACTGCCATAAGAGATTTGCTGATGTCTTCAAAATGTGCCAGGACAGCTGGATGGCACGGCAAATGTGCGCATTCATTTGAGTATGTGTACAGCTGGGACTGTGAGGCAGAATGGCATTTCGCTTTGTCCTTACCTTCTCCATGCGCACTTACAAAAAGGCTGTCCTGACCTAATGGCCTAGAAGGTAATCTTGTATCAATTAGTGTTTCTCCAAAATATAAAAAACGGGTATCTATAGGTTTTTTGCATAGTACAAAGAGATATGATGAAGGATGATCTTTGATTGTTATATGGTTGTTATAACTGCCTTGTGTGGTTAGACTAGGAATGATAAAAAGTGAAATTCAGAAGGTGGCAAGATCCCTCTTAAAGCATATGCTGTACAAAGACACTTTAGTTCACGTACTCGGGTGTAAAAGATGCAATAACCAATAACTTGGATATTAGTGACTAGGGCTCAAACGACTATTCCTCCTTGGACACTAAATTTAAATGCTGGTTTTGTGGTTGTGGTCTATCCTATGCAGAGAGCTGCCAATGCAGCGCTCTGTGTTCCAGATGGCTATTCACTTTGGCTGGCACAGCAGCCAGCACTGATTTTCATTTTTTTTCCATTCTCATAGTGTTACTTATTGATCCCTTTTCCTCTATGTCCTGAAAGTTCCCAGAACTCAACAAGCTGCCCTGTTTTGCATTTTCCCCAAAGCATCATGTTCTAACAAGTTTTGTGATGAGGCTTCTATGTTAAAGACTTGATTTACCCTCTAAGTAAATCTTAGCTGACAAACCTCAAACGATGTACTAGCAGAATACATGTTCTCTAGAAAATACAAAGAAAAGGAGGACAATAAAAATCTACAGTTCTCAGCCTAGCAAAACAGTTCCTATGTTGCACCCGTAACACTACAGACAAGTTTGTCCTACCTGTAGCCTTCATTTGAAATGTGAGCAAACTAATCTATTGGGAAATAGTATACATGCAATTTCTGATTATTAGTAGTTCTATTATTCCTTTTTCCTTTCCCCTGGGTGCTTGGCTTTCTTCAGTCTGATAGCAATCAGTGTGTCATTTTCTTCATGTGTTATGTGGTATTTTGATAATTTAGAGTTCAGACTGCTCAGACTTCTTGGTATTATCAGATTCTGCTGCTTGTAGAACCTTGCTTCCTGATTACAAAATCATAATTTGCCACAGACTGAGCCCTTCTCAAGAAAAAATGGTTTTCAGATTGAAAATGGAAGATCAAAGGATAAAAGATATGATTTCTGTAACTCCTCATTTACTTGAGACTGTATATCCTTCTGTATGCTTACTTCGTAAATAGACTGAAGATCTATGTCTAACTTACACGCTTTAGCAGAATGATTGAGGATTTTAATGAACATTGTTTCATTTAACATTAAGTAGGATTGGTCAGAGAAGCCATTCTGTTAAACCAAATGGTTCCAGTCTAGTCTTAGTCTTTGAAGTTAGTACATTTGATTAAGGTAAAGTATCTTCCATTATACCTCTCCTATTTTCTTCTAGAGCTGATGCTTTGGTAATGTTTCTTATATTTTAATAGAGATCCCAGTTTCATTTTTCCTAGTTAGTCTTTTAAGGCCCTGATTTAGCAAGTTATTGGAATCCATGTCTATTTGACACATTGTGAGACTAAGCCACGCCAGTGACGTTGCTGTAACGCTTGATGAATTAAGACCTAAGTGAAATCCTACACTATGAATTCTTTGTGTCTTACTTCTTTTTTTTTTTTTTTTTTTTTTTTTAGTGTAGTGATCAGTACAACTGTCTGTAATCTATTTCTTTAAGGACCTGGTGCAACTGAGGTAGAATGATGATGATATTAAATATTATTATTACTATTATAATTATTACATAGGTGAGGTGGAAAATCACGATTTGGCCAGTGGAAGAGGACAGAGATAATTTGAAAAGATCTCTTGCATTTTTCTGTCTAAAAAAATTTCTCATTCCTAAAAAGAATGAAGAGATGTGATAAGAAGTTGAGGGTCTATTAAAATACACAAAGTATACTACAGGTAGGAAACTGCTGTTCAGAGGTCTTATGGTGCAGTGAGAACATTGTACTTATCATACTATTATTAAGCACGTAGCCAGGATCAAATCTCATTGCAAACCACCACAGGTAAAACTGAGAGGCTGTTAAATAATGTAAAAGGCTTCATGCAAAGGCGTCTATTACACTTGAAACATAATTTATATCTTAACAGAAGGTAAAAGGCATATATTTAAAACACAAATTGAAATCACAACTCTCACTGGTAACCCCGAGAAGTCATGGATTGCATTCGTTTGGAGAGCTGCATGTGTCAGTTAACCCAGAAGATGTCCTTCTACTTTCTGGTGTTGATGCCAACTAAATGCAAAGATATATTTTGTAATCCACCATCTCTTTGCTCAAACCTTGACATTTGGGCACTGATGTAAATTGGAGTAGGGTCTGGAAGTGTCCAGACGTCCCTGCCCTGGGCACTCTAGGGCCATGCTTGCAGGTGGGCAGCACATCTTGGCTTGCTCAGTGCTGTGCTAGGGGAACTTGGGGGCTTCCAGGCTGAACTCTAGTTGTGACTGGCTGCAGCCACAGTGTTGACAAAGTGGGGGCTTGACTTTCGGAGAAACGCTGAATTACGCACTCCTGCCACCCTGACAGCAGGGACTGGGGGGCTCTGGGCACAGAGCTGTGCCCCTTTTTTGCCCTTGAATATGCTCTAAATGTTTGGGAACGTATGCTAGGTCTACTGTTTGAGAAGGTCTTTATGCACCATGATTTTAGAGACAGATGGCAAGAAATTTGGTTTGATCCCTTTGCTGAAACTGCTGCGCATGAAATTATATGTTCCAGAAATTCATCTTGCAGTTTAAACTGTGTGCAGCTGCCAGCAGCCTTGTTACGGTGCCAATTGCATGGATCATTTTTGACCTTTTTGTCACTGTTGGTAACAGGACAGTGGGGTAGATGGACCTCTGAGCTGAGCCAATGCTGCTCTTATGTGGAGTTCTTTCTATTTCTTCGGGGGTGTTCTCCTTTGGAATTGGGACAGTTTTTACTACACAGGTTTGGTTTTTGTTTTCTTCTGAAGAGTAAAGCCAAATTAGAATTTCTCTTTGCTGTACCATCATATACCTTGTACTGATAGAGACAAAATAAAAGGGATGGACTTTTGTTTTACAATGCAGGGAAAAACTCTACAGAGAAAAAGAACAGGAATCAGCCAAAGAATTATATTCAACATAGATCCTAAAAATCTGTGCGTTACTCTGCTTAGAGTTCTGGATGCACAAATTCCACGATAGTGACCAAACTGGGTCTGGGAGGAGGGGTGTGTGCTTGACTGAGACAGGAAGGGAGAAATAGTACAAGGGTTTTTCAGGAAGATCTCTTAAATGCAGTGTGTTACAAAAACCTCACTTTTAAAATCACAAGTATGCATTGTAATGTATGGCTCGCATTTGTACAAAGGTTCAAAAAAAGACAGTACCTCTTTAAACAGTTCATTTTCAGAATAGTAATGTCCTCCTGCAGGGCTCAGCCTCCTACTTTGAATTCAGGGACACAGCTAGCATGAACTTGAAGGATTGATTTTTTTTTATTACTTTTTTTTTTCTTTTTTTACTGATTGGATGGCTGTACTACCTGAAGCAGCCTGAGCATTGAAGAGATGAGGGCAACAGGAGAATCATTCCTTAGAACAGATTAGCTTTTTGGTTGTAATATTTTGCTGCTTACATGGGCATGGTGTGGCAGGGAAAAAAATGGTTTCTGAAATACAGAAGCATAACCTGGAGGTTTTTATGATATACCCTGTACTTTTTCTTGTTGCTGTGGTGTACATTGGTGCCTTATTTGCAAAAGATATTTTGGAAGTCTTTTTTTGCTTACACAGGGAGAAGATCCAGTTCATCCGGACAGAGGGAACACCTGGGTTGGTGCGTTTATCCAGTGATGCAGACCTTGTCATGTTACTCAGGTAGGCACTGCTGCTTTCGATGCACGTATAGAATATGCTGTGGCAGCTACTGCAGAGCCTTTCAGTGAGTAGTGTGTGCTGGTTTAGTGACCTAATCATTTCCCCTTCAGTACTTGGACTTGCAGCTGGGAGAGCTACAACTCAAGGGCCAGCTTTTTTATTTTCATCATGTTCGGTTTCTAGCTGGTAGTTGGAGGTCACATTTGTTCATAGGAGTAATGGAATGCAATATTCTGCCTGAGGAAAGGCGAGTGCAAGAGCACTGTGCTTGTGATTTATATGGGCTTGCCTAGACCACCTTTTGTTTTCCTATTGCATCCAGCCCTGACATTTAGATAGGTGGTACAGTTTAGACCTCTTTGTAGGAATGTGCCTTGTACTGCTTCAAGAATGCATCTGTTTAGTTCTGTAGTTTGGGAAGTCTGTATTTATGAACATTCATACTTGAGATGTGTTTTTATTACTTAATGTCTTACTGCTGCTTCACTATGCTGTCAAGCATTGTCCTCGTTAATAAAGGACGTACTGTTACAGAGTTCAAGAAATGGGAAGCTGCTTCTTTAATATCGTTCATTTAAGCAATTAATTTAAAAAACCAGGCAAATTTTTTTGCTAGAATTAAACCCTTGTAACTTCATGTCGTATTCTCATCCATTGTAAAAGTGCATCAAGAAGTTCACGAGTACATTTGAAATTGAATCTAGTGAAATAGGATTGGCATTAGTAGTAGCAGTAGTATTTTGAGGTCAGGTTGCATAAGGATAATCCTTTCTGGTCCCTAAATCTCTAAATTAATTACAGCTATAAAAAACCCCCTCATTTTAAAGCCACACTGAAGCCTTTTTAAAATGAGAATTTTGTTTCTTGAAAAACTTTTTTCTGCTTGATATATAACACATGAAGATGACACAGGTTTTACACAGAAAAATCTGGCTTCAGCTATTTGTTTTTAAATAAAGGTTGCGTGAATGATTTTATCATTGCTTTTTGACTGGGCTTAATTCCCTCTAGTGTTCTGTTAACAACAAAGACTGCAAATAGTTCTTACAGTGGAAATAAAGCAAAGTCAAAATTTTTTTTGCAATCTTCCCTTTGTAGAAAAGCAATAATGAGTATAACTATTAAGAGAAAAGTAGTACTCAGTGCCTCCCTAGAATAAGTTTATCGTATTATTCAGATGATATTTCTCTTAATCTACTTTTTTGCCACCCCCTCCCGCCCATCTAACTGAAAAGTGTTGCTTGAGGATTTTCTCCCCATTTTATTAACCTAGTAGTGACATTGCCCTGAGGCCATATTATTGATAAAATGTTATCTATGCATACATTAGTTTCTTAAAATGCTGGATGTTATACCTGAAAATTGGACTGAGTTATTGTGAGCTTATTGTGAGTAAATACTGGTGTAAAATCAAAGGTGGGCTAAGTTAAAGTAGTGTTGTACTGAGATGATGATATTTATTTTCTTACCATTATTTAATCTTGGTGGATTTTTACTTTTAATAGTATCTTTTAGCAAGGTGTCATCATGACCCTTGTCTATGAAACCCTGAAAGAACTGCGCTGTAATCATGATGACTCAATCTTCCTGGGGCTCAGGACACCTGGGTTCTGTATGTGGCTTGGCTGGTTGGATGACCTTGGGGAAGACTATACCCATTTCCATGCCTCTGTTTCTTCAGCTGGGGGGGAATGATATAATTGTCCTGTAAAGCACTCTTGAGATGTAGCAATAACTGGGTGGAATCACTATTTCTGATATTTTTATTGCTTGGTAACACTGTAAATTTTTTCACACGCTTCAGTTAATATAAAGTTGCAGTTAAGTAAAAACCAACAAACAAACCCCTATGTCTTTAGGGACTGAAGGAGGTACTGTGCATCACATTTTTTAAAAATACTCTAAGGATGGCATTATATTATGCTTCAGGTATTAAGAAAATATTTTTCAGTTTCTTCCTCCAAACATGTTGTTTGGTATACAACATAAATCATCATCTTAACTCTTAATTTAATCCAAGATTGAAGTAGTGGTTTATATTTTATCACATTTTCAGCATCAAAATATACCTTGGAGGAAAACAATGCATGATCACGAATGTAAAAAGAAGTATCAGAAAATACCGGTTCCAAAAAAAAAACCCTCATGCAAAAAACTTTTCTGGATACTTGTTTGGTGAAAAAAACTTCGTAAGAAACATCTTTTATCTGAGTATTGCTTTCATTGGTTGAGCTCTACAGTAAAAGATTGGCTTGTGATTCTTTCTGTAGCTCAATTTTTGAAAATAAATTTTATGTATGATCTCAACAGTTTATTCTTATGCACTGTGTTTAACAGCCAACATAGACTTTGATATCAGATCCATTCTGATATTAGATATTCCATCTCTTTGGATTTGCTTGTGTCAATTTTGGGAACAGACTGAACTTTTAATATATATACAGACTCTCCGTACACAGATACAGTGATTAGACTGCAAAATATTTGTTTTTGTCTTAAAAGTTATGTAGCAATAGTAGATGAGGCATGAAATAACCTAAACAGACTAGATGTGATACCTGTCTCAGGAACAGTGTTAGTATTAAAGAAAAAATAACAAAATAACTTGTTATGCCAACAAGCTTGCTGTTCAATATACTCAACAAGTTCAGATGCAGTTCTCAATGCTAGCTTAATGCTGGTGGTTTAGAATGTTTGTCTCTGTTCCTAGTCTTTGTGCAGTATTGCACATCTTTTTCCAGGAAAGTCGGACTAAGGTTATTGACCCCTTTGTGATGAGAATACAAGTTTAAAAAAAAAGGGGGGGGGGCGGAGGGATGACAAATTTTAAAGGTTGATTAACTATATTTTAACTTTGAAAACAAATACCAGATTATGGATAATCATATCCCACAAAAGTAATAAATACTGCTTTCCAGTACTTTTAAGATCTGATTGAGGGAATGGCAATAAAATATTCTGTAGCACTCTCAAGTGTGCATAGTGGAAATAGGCAAGCAACTACCAAAGAAAGCAGGTTGGTAACTAGAGATTTATTCTTAGAAAGTGAAAATTGCTATTCATTCAAATAAACATGTTGGTTTTTATTTGCTCCTTTTTACCAGCTTGTTTGAGGAGGAGATAATGTCATATGTGCCACCACATGCCTTACTTCATCCTAGTTATTGCCAGTCCCCGAGAGGCTCGCCGGTGTCTTCGCCTCAGAACTCTCCAGGTAAGTTGCTCAGGCACAGCTTCTGCAGGGGCTGTATGAAACCATTTCTCATACTTGGTAAGGACCAGTTCCAGATCAGTGAAGTCAGTAGCTCGCTCCGGCTGCCTTCCCGGAAGTCAGAGAACAAAAGCCTAAAGCTGAGAACCTACTATTTGGAAACTACAACCTATTCCCATTTGTGGTTCCCAACTTCTAGATGGGTAAAGTTACATGAGCTGAAGCCCCTTCCGAGTGGTCAGTGAGCTTCTCGCTGCAGTACTTCCATTATGATGGTATCTGTAAGATATTGCAGTAAGAGCTAATTTAGTTTGCATTATGCTGCATATAATGACTTTCCACCTTTCTGAAGATGCAAGTTCTGTTGCTCCAGCAACAACAGATTTAGTCCTATTTTTGAGCAAAGTCAACAAGTGTGATTGCATTTGACTGTCAAACTGGAACCTTTGCCTTGGGCTCACAAGATGTTTTGCCAGTAGAAAAGATTGGTGTATTACAACTTCAGAGGCTGTGATTTTGTTCTGACTTGTAAAACATGCAAACTTGTTTTTCAGTGATGTGAAATAAGTGACTGCTCATGCCAGGATGCTGATGCCGAGAGAACTAAAAATATGAGATCTAATAACTGTACATTAAAATGCCAGTGTTAATGGGTCTGTGGAGCAATAAGTGACAATTTTATGTAAAGCCAGATTGTTGTCCCTTAACATGAGTTGAAAAGATAGCATATTGCAGCTGTCTGGAGATAGGCATGTCAGAATGGAATGAAATTGATATTTCACATATTACCTAAGTTGCAGATCAGAACTAAATTATTTCAAATATTACAAGTTCCATTTGACCTCTGTTCTTAGTTTTCTCAAGAAGATAATAGGTAAGTAAAATAAAATCACTGCAGTAAATTGGAAGGCGCTTAAGGGGATTTCTACAAATTTGAGAACAAAAGTAGAGATAAATAGAGAACATTTGGGATGTAAGCAACTAGAGGTAGTTCCAGATAGTAAGAAAATTTTATCAGAAAAAGTACTGTGAGTTTTTTATGGGTATTTCCCAGTCCACAATCATAAAAAGCTTTGCCTTTTCAAGAAACCAGATTAAAACCATTCATAAACATGTCCTGGGTGATAGATTTTCCTGCTTCTGGACATAGGGCCTCTGAGGACCTATTTGAAGAAACTGTCTGAAGACCTTAATGATCTTAGGGCATTCTGCAAAGCAGCAAAATAGAATACCCATGTGTATTGACATTTTCAGTACATATATGGTTTAGATATAACCGTTTCCCTTTGAAAAGAAAGGAAGAATGAAATCTGCATGTATGCATCTTATTTCCAACTGCAAACTTGGCAGTTTCTTATAAGTAAAAACAGTTTTGGCTTTCAGAGTTAGAATTTCATTACTAGTACATGCACCAAAGCATGCTGGGCAGGGCTTCACTCCAACAAAGTAATTTCAAAATGCATTCAATCTTTAACATGTCATATTCTCATCTATTCCTCAAAGTAGCAGCACACAGTAAAGGATGAACAGTGACAGTTTTAGTCCTGTTCTGAACATTGTAATCTCTATTCTATTTCATAGAAAAATATAGAGAGACCATTGAATCTCCCTGTCAGTCTGCGAGTATGCATGTTTGTGTTGGTGTACAAATGACTTTTTTGATAAGAAATTGTAAATAGCCCATCGTTTCTATGGAGGCTCTGTGGTTTTTTTGTCAGCTAAACTGGCTGTGCTGCACTGCATGAGGTTGCGTGTTAAGGATCCATTGTTCAGATCAGTCACAATCGGTTTTACTTTCTCTTTTGGGAAGAAGAATAGTCATGAAGCTACTCTTTATATCTGCTTTAGAATATAACCTCTTTGAAAATCAAATATGATTATCACATCACTAGCATTTTTTAGCTCTTCCATTAACATCTTTTGTTCCCAAGGCGGAAGTAATCACTATAATTGCCCAGGAATTTCTTGGCATATGCATCTGATTTGCAATGAGGACTTGTCATGTGCTGACAGAATAATATATTGCTGGTTTCTGAACCGTGAAGTAATATGTTACCAGATTTATGCTCTGCAGTATCTCTCAGCAAAAACTTCCTTCAGGGGTTAAGATTAAAGCATGCTTTTGTTGTGGTTTTTTTTAGTGACTACATTTTTGTACCTACTTTGACCCAAAGTGAAATAAACAAAGTAGGGGGGAAAGGCCAATAATTAAAAGGCTGTTTATAGTTTCAAGTTTCTGTAAGTTTTCTAGAGAATTCAGCTGAGTGTACCATTAGAAGCCCGTGGTGGTTTCAGTAAAAGAGGATAACCAGTACAGATTAATCGATGACCATGATTTGTTTTTCCAAAAGGGTCCTACATGTTCCCGTTGGAGCTCTGAGGATTCCCTGACACTTTCTATTCCTCCCACACATCACTTCTAAGCCTAGAACAAGTGGCAAGTGTCTTTCTGGTCAGACAGGTCTTTTAAAGACCTGTAAATGGCATTCAGTATTAATACTGATCTCACTTGTTCTCTCTCTGATGTCTGCAGAGAGATCAACTCTGCAGCTTCTTACAGCAGCCACTTCCGCGGGATGTGCTCACCGCCTTTGCGTCAGTCCTGTATGCTTTGTGGCTAAGCGAGCTGCTCTCTTTTCCTCTGGTCTCTACCCACAGGCTGAACAGATACACGTTCTTTTTCATAACCTGAAATGTTACGTTCTCATGCCTTTGCCCACAGTAGCAATCAATGTGTCTGTATTGGCTTAGTTTCACAACAGGGAGACAAAAGAAAACTCACAGGAGGAACTGATTGTCACTTGAGACAGAGGTCTACATATACGTGCTTCTAAACTGTTCATTTGTGTTTCCAGTGCATTATGGGCCTGTTAGATGACCACCAGTTGCAGATAAGTAGTTGGCAGCTATGTATACTGTAGGGCACAAGAAATTTTAAATGTCCTCCAAGTTTTTTGTGGATGGGATGTCTACACAGCCACGCAGGGGAGGAGTTTAATGTTATAAAAACTAGGGGTGAGAAGATGAACATAAAAGGGCTAGGAGTAACTGCTTCAAATGAAATTGAAGTAATTTATCCAAGGAGGCAGTGGAAGTTCTAATGGTAGTAATATTATGAATAGATCAGACTAAACATGTAATTTGTATATACTAGACTTGTACACGCAGATGTGGGGGTATGACATTTTTTTGGGGCATCCCTGCTCTTCAGAAGTTGACCCTGAAAAGCACTTGTTCAAAAATAAATTCACTTAGATGACCATTATGTATGTTCCTGCAGTCACATGCGAAAAGTTCCACAAAGTTAAATTTGGTAGTCTTTCCATTCTTACAATATTTTTCTTCCTTGTACTTCCCCAAGGAAAAACTTCTACTAGGGAATTTCCAAAAGTCTTTCTTCAGCTTGATCTATTCAACAGGGGCACAGCAGAGTATAGTCTGTTTATGCTTCATTTCTGAGTTCTTGTTTTTCCTGATAATATTAAAACTAGAACAGAGCAGAACATATATTGCATGAGCTATTTTAAAGGTTAGACATCAAGTGTACTTGACAAAAAAAAAACCAAAAAAAGTTAAGTCTTTCCAGTTGATTGTGCTGGGTTTTTAATCCATCTCTTGCATGGACCTGGATTTGCTCTTTGAAGTCTTACTTTAGAAAGATGATACTATTGGAAATGAGCAACCAAAAAGTCTTGGATGCAGAGCAGATTTGAAGATACACAGCTTTTACACTTTATAAAGGTGACTAAACCAAACACATACCATGCCTTTTGCTATTAAGGATTCTTTTCAGTAGAGGATGGGACATTAATCAGTTCATGTCGCTACAGCTCATTCTTTGCTTATTGCTTCCTGCAGGTACTCAGCGTGCCAATGCCCGAGCTCCAGCTCCTTACAAAAGAGATTTTGAAGCCAAGCTGAGGAACTTTTACAGGAAGTTGGAGACTAAAGGATATGGACAAGGCCCAGGGAAATTGAAGTATGTTGAAGGATCTCATGAAACTGGATTTTGTTTCTCAGGCAGCTTGCCTTGCCTTACACGTCTGCAAGCTTCTTCCCATTAGAAGGAATGCAGATGTTATGGTTACCCTTGCTCTTCTGGAAATACAAAGCCTGTCATAAAAGACTTAGTGCCAGCGTGTGATTCATAGCAGAGGATACAGCAAGTTCTGAGCACTTCTTTTCTATGTTTGCTCCAACTATATTTTCATACAAACGATATTACCAATACAGCCCCAAAAAACACTTTGGGAAGAGACATACAAAACAGGAGGCATCTGAATTCTTCCATTATAGCAATTGCTATGATATAAACAATTACATTTTTCTCATGTCTTTTTCCATTGAAAAAACTAGATAGGTTTATCTTTTGTACATCATTGCCTCTATTGATATCACAATCCTCTTTACTAAAGAGGACTCATAAAATTAAATGTTACTAAATTCTAAGGATCGCCTTAAAAAACTGCTGATATTTTTACTTCAGCACTCTGAATGCTAAAGTGCTTGGAGTGAGGTCTTCCTTCCCTCATTTATTTGGTAATTGTGTGATTACATACTGTTATGTTAAGGATCATCATCATAAGACAGTTTCATAATTTTGTAAATTACCAAGTATTGTGCCACCTATCAAACTCTCATAGTTTGATACTCTCATAGTAGCCATGGAGTACTAGAACCTTTTTTTTTTAACCATTTCTTCTAACAGAATAGGGGGGGGTAGGCTTTTTGTTTAGATTTGTTTGTTTGTGGTATTTGTTTTGTTTTGTTTTGTTTTTTAAATTTCCCCCAGCCCCAGTCACTTCTCGTATTTTGCAGGAATTAGTGCAGAGCTCAGACTTCGTTTATGTGAGCTTATTAAAAGTTTTCCACAACTGAAATGGGTTTAAAATGCTATTGTTTAGATGTCTTAAGAGGCAGGGGTTGAACATTGTCTGCCTATAATGAAATGAAATCATACGCGCTTCAAGCTTAATCTATGAAAGTTTTTCATGAATGCTTGGGCAAATAGCTGGTAGAAGAGGATGGAACTTGCTATCTGTAAGATAGCACTTTTTTTCCTGACCTATTTGCCATCACACTGTGGATTTTTAAGTGGAACAACAGCTTGATTTTTGAACAGAAGTTTTCTCTGGGTTCCTTTCCCAGGCATACACTGACCTGCTCCTTTTTTTCAAACCAGGAGCCCAGCACAACTTGCATACTGCCTGGGTCATCTTGTTGCCCAGGTACCTTGCTAGTTCCTGGCCTCTCCACTTCTGTGTCCTCTGGAGGACAGCACAGTGCAGCCACTGACTGATCTCTGCACGAGCAGTAAGGCCAGCAAGGGCTTTGCAAGAGGCTGGGGGTGGCGGGGGGTAAGCTGCCTCTCTGCGAGCAGCAGCAGCTCCCAGCTCCCATCTGACTGACTGATCAAATGCACCCATAAGGCAGTATAAAGCAGTATTTGAATATAAAGCAAGCTAAGTTTTGGGAAACTAATTAAACGCTGTTCTTTGGCAGAAGATAAAACATTTAAGTAAGGGAGTGTTCATTCATCTCTTATTTTAGATCTTTATGGCACTTCCTCACTTCCACAATTTTTCTTTTAGAAGGTACATTATATTTTCACATGTGATGCTTCAGTCTGGTTTTGGACAAACAATTGCCATTCCTTCTAGACCTTCTGTTCTGTTGCACTGGGGATAAGGGAGGGATGTGTGATTCTGGAGTTACCATTCAGTGACTTTCCCATGGTTTTATCTTTTTTCCATGTTAAGAGATTGATTTTTTACATAAAAGGTTAGATTCTTGCTTACAGTAAGACTGATTTAGAGGTCCAGCCTTACAAAAGGATTTTAAATTTAATGAAAATGCTCACTTCAGCACCTTTCCCATTGAAGCCTTTAAATAAAGGAAGAACCAGGTTAGAAAAAATAAAACTACACTTTTTTGTACAAGACACATTTTATTGAAATCTGAAGTAGATCTTTGAGGGAGACAGACTAACAGACAGAAGCTGCCTGGCCTGGATCAAATTATCCAGCAGAAACATGTATCTCTATGAAGTCACCCTGTTACTTTGCAGTGTAAATAGAAGTTTCCAGCTGTGGTTCATGTTCACAAACTGCTGTTTCAAAATTATTTTGCTCTTCAGATTAATCATCAGGAGAGATCACTTGCTAGAAGATGCCTTTAACCAGATCATGGGCTACTCGAGAAAAGACCTGCAGAGAAATAAACTCTATGTCACGTTTGTTGGGGAAGAAGGGTGAGTAGAACAGGGAAGTAAATGTGATCTCAAAACTCGGTGTCTTGCAGCTGCTGTTTCATGAAATTTCTTGTGGTCTAGAGCGAAAAGAGGAAGGATTGCAGTCAGGAAATGCCATATAAATAAGCTTAGAACATACAGCTGTTCAAGATGACTTTTTAGGCATTGGGAAATGTAATGTATCCTGCCTTTGCAGAAATAATGTGTGTGTTTATGTGAATTTTCACAATAGATGGTGTGTGTTTCAGAATGTTGCTGGGAAAGCAAAGAGAAAACAAACAACTTTCTTGTGTTATTAATTTTTCTTTTCTGTCAGTGCTGACATTGTATCTCCAGTGCCTGTTAAAAGACAGCTGCCATTTGTTGGAAAGAGGGTGCTTCAGGAGCAGGCTAGAGGCTTAATCCTTAATTCAACTCCTGTCTGAGGCGACGGGAGCTGAAAGCCCTCTGTGCTACAGGAGGTGCTCTCTGCCTCTCCTGGCCAGGGCCTGTGTCACAAATAAAAGCAACCAGGCTGTTGCTAGTTGTCAAATAAACACAAATATTCCTGCCATTTCAAAGTCACTTCAGAGAATGCTCAGTCTGTGTCTAATAAAAGTCTAACGTGTTACAGGTTGTGAGATGAGCGTTGCAGTGTAAGATTTGGTTAGATTTTCTTTGCAAGTAAAATCGAACAATGTACTATTTGCCTCTTTTGCCTCTTGATTTGTGCTCCCTTTGTCAGATTTCAGAGTCTACTGCCTTAGGCACAAATATTTTTATTGATACATTTCATGAATGTATTTGTAAATACATTCAAAATTTTATTCTTTGATATTTAGGAAACTGCAACACACAGCTCTTGGAATCACGTGCATTATTGCCACGTGATGCATGTCTTTAAAATAGCTAAGTTGTAATAGAAACATCTCATACAAGATTAGATAAAATTAATCTGTCTTTGAAAACCCCTAAATCCTGTTGTTTAAAGTTCACCCTGAAGTGTGTAGTGTTAATAAGGACTTACTGAAGTCTTAAAATAAAAAATGTTGACAGCTGAGAGCCAAGTGTGGACTCGTTCATATAAATAATATCACCGTGCTGTCTGAGGAAAAACTCAAGAACTGGAATGACAAGGCTGGTGCAGGATGAGATTATGCTATATTGACGGAACAGGGTGGGGATGCAGAAACAAGGCCTGTCTTACACAGCCCTACCAGCCTTTACTTTCACAGCCATAACCCTGACTCAGATTTAGAAATGAAAGGGAAAATTTTAAAATCATACATGAGATAGAGATTGATCCAGATAGCCTGTCTCCTTTCATCAGATGTCAGGCTTTTGCATTTCATCGCTCACTACAGCAAGATGAAGAGTCACCTGGAAATGGAGGTGACATATCCTGTTCCTATTATATCTACCTTTACGCAAGACTGTCTTCTTAATGGAAGAGAATGAGTTAACTAAGAGCAAAATCAAATTAAAATGACGTCAATTCTCTGTTTACAAATCTGTGTTTTGAATGAAGAAAGGATGTGTGCAAACAGTATTGTTTCATCAGAGATGGTGCAAGGATATGTATCACATCAAACTACTCACTTGGCTAGGTGTAGAAAGACAGGTCAGGGTGGAGGAAAGGACGAGGAGGAGGAGGAATACTGAAAGTTAATTGTTTCCTATTTGCTCCTCCTTTTCCTTTTTTCAGTTTTTAAGTGTGAGTTTGCTCTTGCATGTCTTTTCCTCTCGGTAAAGAGGTATAAGTCCTAACAGAATGGGTAATGAAATCCTCACGAATGAAAAGATTTTAGTAACTATTGATTTATTAGTGTATAAATTAGTGGGGCAACTCAGACATAGTTATTGCTGATCATATGATTTTTAACATAAGTCTCATGATGTTTGGTATCTTCCTTGAACCTTCAATTTCTACAGTCATGCAATTATGATGCTAGTTTAATATTTTTAGATTCATACTTCACGTGGTGATAAATGAAAAAAATTCTGATACAAAGAATATGGTTCCTTAAATTTATTTTCCCTAAGTTCTATTAACTATTAGCAGAAGCTCCTTTGCATTTAAGAGTGGTAAATCTGAAGTATTAATGATGCTTCCTAGGAGACATGAGTCATGTTGCCAACAACATATTACTTTATTCCTGAATACCCAAATGCCCTACATTTGCAGCTGTTGTGTGGTTGCATACCTCTTGTATGAAGTTTTCTCACCCTTGTGCCAAGCCTTTAATTGTGGGATAAATCTGACTGGCAGTGCAGGACTCTCATGATTGATTTATTTAACATGACTCACAGTAACTCTGCGTACAAAAGGAGCTGTATGGAACGGCTGGTAGTTAAGCACACAGTTTCTGTTCTATCTTAAGACTTCACAGTGAGTCTGATTATTCCAGAAGTTTGCAAGAGTCTTCCAGATGACCCTTTACTTGATCCTGGTATTTGTGCCAAGATTAAGATCCAACAGTTGTCCATGATAGCAAACCATTTTGGGTTTTTTCTGCAATTTGAGGATGGAATCTGCCCTTCTTGCCAGGGTAAGGATCTGTTTCAGTACTTCACTTCTGAAGCTTAACAGAAGCGAAGTGCTTCCAAATGACTGAAGGGAAAATGTTTTTCATTCACAGAGGAAAGAGGCTTTGTCCTCAACTTGATAATGGTACCTAGCCTTTACTTTCCTGACAACTTCATCCTCAAAATCAGCTCTCATCTATGTTTGTCTTATGTAAAATTTCATGAGCTAAAACATTAGTAGCAGAAGTCCTATGTGAAAGCTGACCTTTTCTGTGATACCTCTGTCTCTGCATTTTCTTAGTACTAATGCAAGACCTTAAAAGTCAAGTATGAAATCTTCAATCTATAGAAGTTATATCTTTATATCTATTTGTTAGGATTATAATAATCTCTGTTCCCCATAGGGAAAACCCTAGTTTTCCATTTTCCAACTCTACCAGAGCATTAACTTCATACTTCACTCATTTCATTGGTGACCTGCAGCATAATGTCAAAATTCAGTTTCAGTGCTTTGTCAGCAATGAGTTTGTTTATGATTCAGGAAGAAGGGGTTATTTAGATTTCTTGTTCATTAGTACTGGAATCTTGAAATAGCAAAAAACAAAAAACCAACCAAAGGAAATGCACTCTCCAAAAGACATTTAAATGCACTCAAGTTTGGAAGACAGACAAGAAAATTTAGACCAAGAAAGATAAATCAGAAGAAATCTCAGATTATATTGCTAGGGAAAACAGAAATATTATCCTTCAAATTGTCCCATTGTTGCAAGTCTGCAAAGACAAAATATGACCATTGTTCATTTTCATTCTTAATTTGTCAGATGCACATAGGTCTAATGTTGGTTCTTTTCATGTTTCTTCCTCCCCTCCACCCTCAATTACTTGGTTATATTCCTGCGGCAAAGAGGCCATTACAGCTGGAGCCAAAACTTTTTATGAGAGTAGCCCACATAGAGCACTTCAGTTCTCCAAGCCATTCCATTTCAGAACAGCCTCTCGAGGACTTCGCATACCTTGGCATTAAGCAATCTGCAGGATAAGGGTTCTGGTTAAAATCTTATGAAATTTTAATTAAAATACAGCGTAAGGAATGTAGATTCAAAAAAAGCGTTTCTTTGCAACGAACACTTTATAGTAATGTCAATTTTCTCTTTAAAGGTTGGACTACAGTGGGCCTTCAAGAGAGTTTTTTTTCCTGGTGTCTAGAGAGCTCTTCAATCCATATTATGGTTTGTTTGAGTATTCAGCCAACGATACCTATACAGTACAAATAAGTCCCATGTCTGCTTTTGTAGACAATCATCATGAGTGGTAAGAATTATTTTTTTGTTTTTCAGATATGTTTTCTGTTTTTCCCATTTGTAGACAACTGCTCATATCTGCTCAGACATATAATACAGAATCTGATCTTTTTAACCAGCAGCAAGATAATTGCATTTCTTTAGACTTTCCTGATTTTGTTTTCTCTTGTGGTTTCAAATGATCTTATTTCTCACAAGGTCAGCAAAACTGTGATTTGGAACGTGTACCATGGGATTGTCTCACAACTCGGCTGTCTGTGTTTCTTGTACATTAGCAGTCATTTCATGAAAGCAGTATTAGCCTCTTATGCATTAAAAAAAGAAAGAATGAAGCATTGGCTTTTTGCCAGCTAAGGAGATTAAGGGAGATTTCAAAGAGTTGTTACTGTATGTCATTTGTCTGAGTCTTCCTAAAGAGTACAGAGGTTTCCTCAGTGGAAAAATCCCAACATACCACTTGGAAGGAAATCTATGGAGGTATCTTAATTGGGGGTAGGAGAAAGACTACTGATTACATAGCTCCTAAGCAAAGTCTGTACATACACACATGCTTCTAAAATAGTTATCGAGGAGTTTTACATAATCCCATTTTCACAACTATAAGCCAGTTTAAATCACTCTCAGTTGATTTAAGCCATGGCATCACCATAAGTCTGTAAAGCTATGCTGTGAATATTAACAGAGAATTTTGTTGTCTAGGTAGTTAGATTACAGTAATACTGGAATGACAACTGCTCATCTGTGTGGGACAGATATGTACTGAGTTCTTATTTATTGGAAGCCAGAATCTCCTTACGAGTTTTAAAAATTAATAGAAAATTAAATGGTTGGCTGCATCCAGTTCAGCTGAAGCAACCTACCTGTTGAAGTCCAGTAGTGCAACAATAAATGGCATATGCTGTATTGGAAAAGCAGAACAGTCCGGCAAAAAGGGGAGAAAAAACCTCATGTGCTATTCAGGTTTCTGCCAAATTTTGTATTCAACACTGGCTTCTGCACTGCCGGACCAGAGACCTTGGGGGCAAGGGAGGCGTGATCCTCTCTCTCTCTGGGAATGCTGGTGCCAGTGACAGCACTGGTCTTATACAGCCTCAGGGGAAATTCAGAGAATGCAGCTGTGACAAGCAGTTATGCATGGAAGGAGAAGGCTCTGCATGTCAGAGCCTCACCTTGCAAACCCTGTGTACAGGCAGGTATGATAAAACCCTAACCTTTCCAAGAAAAAATGTGGCTGAGGATGCATAAACAGAAAGTTTAAGAAATATTACTTTCTTTGAAAAAGAACTAGACTTAAATCTAGTTCCAGAGGTGTGGAGGATTTTTCACATTGGATCTTTATTCTCATGGGAATATTTGCAAAGACCCTACTATTTCAAAGTTGCTGTCATCTGATCTCAAATCTATCAAACTCCCACCCTCTTCCCCCAGCCCTCCTTACACACCTGACAAAATGAAGATAATTAAGGGAAGAAAGTGAGAGGGGAGAGGACAAGATCATTTAGATCCCATTGACATAGACCTAGAGAACACTGCGATACGTAAAAAAAGCTTCCAGTTGCTCTTTGTGACAATATATATAGAACTCCATAATCACCAGTCAGAAGAGGGAGCAAGGAGCCACTGTAAGCAGAAAAGACAGACAGCAAGATCTGTCAGGCTGGGAAAGGGTAGAATAACCTTTGGCCTCCCAGTAACGCGAAAACAAGTTAATCCTTGTTGGGGTGTGTAAAGAAAATAGACAGTAGCTATCACTTTGGAAGATATGCTTTTGTAAAGAGGCTGGTCTGGCAGGGGTTGATTGGGTTAATATGGATTTGACATTTTTGAGAAGTTCCACCTTAGGTATCTGAGGGATTTTCCACACCCTGCAGACTTGCATTTTTTCTGTGCCTTACTGAGAATGTAAAAGAAACACAAGGAAAAAAAACCCAAAAACAACCAAACCACAATTTAGACATAGCTATCTGATTTAAAAATGCTGTTTGGAAATATATGTAAGTTTTGATGACAGAGCAGTGTACAAACCACAAAGTTTCAGCATAACGATTGTAACTCTTTCTCTTCCAGGTTCAGGTTTAGTGGTCGAATTCTTGGTCTTGCTTTGATACATCAGTATTTGCTAGATGCCTTTTTTACACGGCCCTTTTATAAAGCCCTCCTCCGAATGTGAGTAGAATTGTTCTGTCTCCTTTTTTTGTTTGGTTCCTTCCCCATGGATGATGCCATTTTGTGTATGGATAAATAACGATGTTGTATTGGCAAAGAAGACAGGCCATTATCTATAATTTAATAATTTCATTTCAACCCAGGACTTTTTTAAAAGTTTACTTGTTTCTGATTATGGTTATTAGCCAGTTACCTAGTAACTCAGAATGTTGTCTCTGATCAGTATGAAAACATCATGTTTTGTTTTAGCTTTGTTATCTTTGTAGCTTTTTTCTACAAAATCTTACATTTGAAGTTGTACAATGAAACGCTGTGGTTTTATTCCATGTATTAATAGAGTTCTTATTCATTTGCCTTGTAATGACTAACAGAATAGGATATGAATCACTTTGTAAGTTAAGACTGCAGGACCCATTCTCAGAGGTAGACTGATTGTTGGCAATCTGTGTTTTGAGGAGCTTTACTTTGATATACTTTAGACTTTGTTTTCAGAACTACTGCTCCTGTTCTGAACAATGAGAGTTGCACTTGCCTAGCACGTCTGGAATTTAAGACCCAATGACGTTAAGGTGCTTCACTTTTTGTTCTCCATTTGAAAGCTGGTTTTGAGAAGTCTGGAATGATACTTTTTGTATAAAACATCATATGTTCTAGTACTGTGGAGTAATGCATCCTTTCCTATTGCACGCATATTTTACAAGTACCTAAATGCCAACAGAATCATTATAATAAGAAAGAGGACTTACCCAGAAGGACTTTAATACTAATATTTTGTGACTGCCAAATTAAGTTAATTGTTTAACTTGGTTGTTCTTTAAACAGTAAAATTAAAAATTCTGGGGCAGCCACCTTTGTACACAGCCTATATTTCATGCAACTTCCCTATCTAAGCCTTGGACCTTCGCTTTCCTCAGAACTGGTCAGCCACCCAGACTACCTCTGCAGACAGGACATTGTGCCCAATCCATCAACTTTGATGTAGGGGCTGTTACTGCAGGATGTCACTTAAACTATACTTGAGCGTCCAACTAAAAGTACAGGGCTTTCTTCTGACTTTATACAGACCCAAGAATAGAAGCAGGCAGGGAACCCTGCAGCTGAAGAGCACCTTTCTTAATAGCCCCAGCGTCCTAATTCACAGAAGAGGATTTAAAGAGTAAAGAAGAATGGCAGAAATTGCCACCATGGTATTAAATATTATTAACAGCTGACATGTTCAAAACCTGGAGTAGTAACTGTTAAAGACAGCAAGGGGCAGTTGGCTTACAGGTTGGATTTCTAAAACAGGGACCAGGTAAGGGGAAATATGGCAAAAAGTAAAAAGATATTTCTGTGGTAAGCAGGGTATCTGAGCAGATGTCTTTGCACAATGAAGAGACGAGAGAGGTGGCAGTGTAGTCACATAAGCAAAAAGGATAGTAGTTGCTTGTTATAAAAACTTACCATTTCTTTTATGATTTGAATTCTTTATCTCTTCAATCTATGTATTTTCTTAATTCCAAAATATTCTTCACAGGAAACACGGGACAGACTCGCCATAAGCTTAAAAAGAAATGCGTCTTCAAATTAATAAATTCTGGTGTTTTGTATATTAACAAAACCATTTTGTGTTATACAGTAACTGCTATTACTAGGCAAATAAACAGAGATCTGAAGTAGTGTCTTGTTTATTCTGTTGATTTTTCTTTTGGGTCCCATTCTCAGTCTGTTTTTCAGGACTGTCCTATCTGAGTTTAGTTACTGAGCACACACTGCTACTGTCATGTCTATTGGTGTGTTTTCTTCTTGTTTCTGTTAGACTCTGTGACCTGAGTGACCTGGAATATCTCGACGAGGAGTTTCACCAGAGTTTGCAGTGGATGAAAGACAATGACATTCATGATATCCTAGATCTCACGTTTACTGTAAATGAGGAAGTTTTTGGGCAGGTGTGTAAGATTCTTAATTTAATTTCCTTTGTGTATTCTACTGCTAGATAAACATTTATTTGGGCAGAAGAATGATTATCATTTCATTCTGATTTGAACTTGTTTTTATAAAATTCTGGTTGATGAAAACAATGTTGAATCCAAGAAGGAATTATTATTTGTAACTGGTCAAATGTGTCTTTCTAGTTAAGGAGAGTTTCTGGACACTATCTGAAATTATCAAAATTTTGGATTGCTCTGCTGGAGGTAGTTTACCTGAATTTAATTGCAGCAGAGTTAGCATTCAAAGGTGTTACAACACCTTTGTTATGATATTATTTAGAAGACTTCACAACTTTAATCACTGTAAGGATTGTTTCTTCTCAGCTTATTCTTCATACTAAATATGAAGATTCTTCAGACTAAATGGGATTTTAAATATGATTTTATAAAAAAAAAGATTTGTTGTATGTTCCCTTACTTCACGTGTTCCAGTCTGCTAAAGTCAGTCTTGGCTAGTGCTTTTGAGGAATTACTTCAACTTAAAAGTTTAAATTATTTTAATTCTTTCTTTTATCTTTATAATACTGTGTTGTCACCTGGTCTTTTTTTTCCTAAGATCACAGAACGGGAATTAAAGCCAGGAGGTGCCAACATCCCAGTCACTGAAAAGAACAAGAAAGAATATATAGAAAGAATGGTGAAATGGAGAATTGAGAGAGGAGTTGTACAACAAACAGAAAGTCTAGTCCGTGGTTTTTATGAGGTAAAAAAAATCTAAAATGAAATTTACTTTTTTCCTTTATCCTCCCAAAGTATTTTTCTCTTCCCATGCATTTCCCAAATACAGAGTCCCACAAAGCAGATAGATACATGATCTTGCTGATGTTGGGGGGGAGGGGGCGTTTGGAATTGTTAGTCATTGACTTAAACACTATGGTTATATATCTTCTTTAAACTGGAAAATACTATTGATCACTATTTGTATGATTGGCAGTGAATGTTTGCTAAAGTGACCCATCTGTCTCTTCATTGGGCCTTTGGGGGTTTTTTGTGTGCATGCTGTACTCATTGTAACACGGCAGACTGAGTGTATTTCAAGGTATTACTCTCTTATCTGTTTTAACGTGAACAATTAAATTGAATGTATTGAACTTAATTTGTCCTGAAATAATTCAATATTATTTGCCAATAAAATTCTCTCCCACTCACTGTGATCCTCTAATGAAACTGATTGGAGCTGCAGCGTAAGAAAAAGAAGTCCATTTATTTGCCTTTAAAAAGAAAAAAAAAACCACCTTAATTATTTCCATTTGTGAGAGCAATGTTACCTGATAAATGTCTTAGTAGCAGACAAGCCTGCTACGGGGAGGCAAAAATCAATAAATGAAGAAATGTTGGTATGTATTTTACTTCCTTTCACAGGTGGTTGATGCGAGGCTCGTGTCTGTGTTTGATGCCAGAGAACTGGAACTGGTTATAGCTGGAACAGCAGAAATTGACTTGAGCGACTGGAGAAATAATACAGAGTATAGAGGAGGTAACCTTAATTTTGAATTGTTCAGTGACAGTGCTGGGGGGCCTGGAATTACCCAGTTTTTAAGACACTAAAGAACCATCCCATGACACGCATCTTTAGTATCTTCTGAATTCTGTGGTTAAGTTTGGTTAGGAGAAGCTAATTTGTCCATTTTAGTTTGCTTCATTGCTTCCCCATGCAGCTCTTCCCTTACTATTTTTGTCTGGACAGCATAACAGAGCAGTCTTCTCCACAGAAAGTACTGTGCTCACCTGTACACTACTAGAGTACCACCTAGACACTGGAGACAAAAGGAAGTGGTAACCATTCTCAGTAGGATCTGCCTCTTTTCCACTCTGAGACGACAGGAATTTAGAAGTAATCCCAGTGACTGCAGGCTGGCAGTTGAGATAATTCAAGAACAATGGGAGATTTGGGAACTACTTTGAGAGAGATGGTTTTGCAGCATCATTTGTAGCTTGAGATACATAAAAAGTATAGCATTGAAATATTTCCATGAATTGGCATTCCTGTTAGTGATTGATTAATGGAAGAAAAGCTTGCAAAAGAGATTTCACTCCTTCCTGTCATAGTAAATTAATTCTCTGCTTTTAAGATTTTTAAGCATTTCAGGAGTATTCTTCGCTACCTCCTGGTTTTTGCTGCAATTGGATAAGAAATGTGGCATTGTTGTGACTAGGACCAAACTAGGAAAAACTCATTAACTATTCTCTCAACCACTTTTGTAGTATGCAAAGGTATAAAGGCTCTTCTTCTTTTAACAGGTTATCATGACAATCACATTGTAATTCGGTGGTTCTGGGCTGCTGTAGAAAGATTCAACAATGAACAACGACTAAGACTTCTACAGGTAAGCAATCAACTGATCTGTGTAGAAATAGTGTGCATCATTAAAATTAGATGCTAAACTAGTCTCATCCAGGTTTATGACATCCAAAAATGATGGTGATGCTGGCTAGCTGGGAATAACCTGACAATCCTCAGAGACTAGCTGTACTAATTTTGAGTGAGTGAAGCTCACGGCTATTTTAATAGATTTCTAAGTTAAAAAATACATTTAAGGCAAAGCATCTGATGTCAATAATCCTTTACTATTGTTCAATTAAGAGTACATTAAGACTAGTAAAGCTAGAAAACTGTGTAATTGATTATATCATTAGGTAGAAATCTTAATAATATTTCTACAGCTTAGGAAGGAGAAAGCTTAGATGGAAATTAAAGTGCCTCAAATTAGAAAATAATGATGAAAACCTGAAAATCAGTACAATTCCATTTTCACTAAGTCAGCCTGCAGAATCCAGTTGTCCTGCTGATGAAGGACGAAAACCTCTCAACAGAGGAATGTGGGTTTACTATTGATTTAGATTTTTTTAAAATTCAGGTTATGTCCATCATATCTGTAAAGAAACAGACAACCTTCCACCCCAAACCATACCGTGTTCTTGATTTATTATGAAATCCACTGTTTTTAACAATTCAGAATTTGCATCTGATCACTGAGTTACCTCGATGAGTATGATGAAGGATTTTCTTTTTTTAACTGTTTAAAAACTTTTAAAAGATCTGTAAAAAGCAGTCCAGTACATCTCATTTGATGTAGAGCCAGAAATGTCTGCTTATATGTTCCTATCGCATCTGTTAGTCAAAAGTTTTTATCATATCCAGATCATTAAAAATTAAGTAGCCTCTGATCTGTCAAAAGCCATGTTTGATCTGTTCATGACAGGTTCTAACTAAATCTGCTCAATAGACAGCATTTCAGCAAATGTCAGTGGGCATTCTACCTAACTTCCAGAATTTAGTCCTTTTCTTATAGCTTTTAATAACAGTTTATAAAGATACTGAAATCCACGTAGCCAAAAAGCCTTAGCACGAAGCCATTATCATACATGACTACTATTCTGTTAGTTGTTCTTAATACAGAATAAAAACAGTAGGGAAAAACTCACTTAGGCCTAAGGTTAAGTAACTTGATATTAATAGTGTTTTATTCTACAGTATTTATGTAGCATTAATTACTCTTTCAAAGAGAAACCTTTGGAGGAAATTAATCTGATAAGTTGTTTCTGCTAGAGCCCTATCAGAAAATGGTCTATTTTCCCTTATCCTCTGTTTAAACTAGCATTTATTACTCATGTCTCACAAATTTCCTTATTTTGCAAATGCTTTTTCAGAAGCATTTGGACTTCAATGGGTATGCTGATATAAATAAATTTCTAACCTGCACCATCTGTGTACCCAATGTCTGTGACATTGTTTGCACTGGCAGTTTGTTACAGGCACATCCAGCATACCTTATGAAGGATTTGCCTCTTTACGGGGGAGCAATGGTCCAAGAAGGTTCTGCGTAGAGAAGTGGGGGAAGATCACTGCTCTTCCAAGGTACAACTGTGTGTATATTCATACTAGAGATACTTTAGAATATCAGTTACCAGGATAATAGATGAGCTGTTTGAGAAATGTAAACAAGTTTTAACCAAATATGTAAATGCGCTATGCCTTACATCAAAATTTACTTCCACATTGTTCCAGTGTCTGATGTGTCCATTTTTCTTTGAACTGATTTTTTTTTCTCATACGATAGACAAGGCAGTGTAACTGTGTCTGACATCCATATTGTAATGTTTTTTTCATGGAAAATGATACTAGAATCATAACTACTTCTGAATTTGATTTTGTTATATTTTGATTAGATGTGTAGTATTTACTTCCTGAACATGCAGTTCATCACTTAGGAGCAAAGATTAATATGAATTAAAATTAAATAGCACTTGTGACTCTGAGTGAAAGCTAATATCAGACTTTTTGGATTAGACGCATGTAGCCTTTAGAGTATAGCTTAGTGATGTAAAGTTTATGCTTTGTCTGATGTCAAGAGTGTTACAAATACGGAAGAGGCAAGTTATGAACTGCAGAAGAGGTGTATTTTGAGGAGGGGGTCATTTGACTTAAGAGGCAGCACAGGGACAAGAGAAGATGAAGATTTCAAAGAGCACAAGTAGGGTCAATTGAAATATGTGAAAAGGGTAAAGGAAGAGCATGAGAGTCCAAGATATGAAAGTGGGAGTTGAGTTGTACCAGGTAGGTTCTCGCCTTTCCTATATTGCGATCAGGCTGATATGTTTCTAGAAGATTTCCTTTCATCCAGTTCTATAATTCTGGAGCCTCTAGAATGGGTTAACAGTGGTTAGAAATACAGATTAGTGTGTGGAGTGTGGGTGAACTAACTCCACTTAATCAGATCTCAGTTTTAGTATGCTGCTTATAGCCTGTGGTAGTAGTTTTGGACTGGGCTCAGCCATGGAGGAAATTCAACCCTAATCTTAGCCTATTCCTCTTAAACAAGATTCCTCAGGACTAACTTGCATTCACAGTCTCTTTTTAGACACAAGGCAGCTGTCAGACACATGGAGAGTTTCTCTGACCAACAACCCATAGCTTTTTCCTCCAGCATAAAGTGAGAGGTTGAGATGTCTCTTGGGTTGGCTCCTGCCTGCAGGCTGCCATTTGAACCGCATTGAGAAAGCCTGAAAGATGCAGAAGTGGCATTGTGAAATCCACAGACACAGCAGGTGGCCTTTAAACAAAGCCATCTTGCCAGTTTATAGTACGAATGAGAGCCAGGCAACTAAGGATTAAAGATATGCAAATTCTGGAAATTGCTATTTCAAATCAAATACTCTAATCTCTTGGGGGCCTAGTAATACCTTGTAGCCAGGTAAGTCTACTTTATAGTTTGATTACGATTGACCTATGGACTAGCTTTGCTTCTGTTTAAAAAGAAAAAGCTTTGATTTTTATTTTTTAAAAAAAATAATTTCTGACTTCAAAATGTAAGATTTCTGTGTGAGTTTAAGTAAGAAAAGAGATGGTGGGAGTTTTTCCATATATGCTTTAATGCTGGAATTCCTGGAGCTAACAAGCACAGCTTACCGTGTGGAAAAGGTCAGGACGTGCCTGAACAGGCGGCTCAGAATTTCGTCTGAAAAGGTTACGTAGAACCCTGGTTGTAATAAACTGCAGAATAAAACCACTTCCTGTAGAACAACATGGAGAAACATGTCAAGAATCTTTGCTACCGTAAGGTGTTCAGCAAGTGTAGGGGAAATGCCAGATCTTCACATTTCATTTATGATTCCATTGCTTAGGAAACATTTGATTTTTGTCTCTGTGGCTAGTTTTTAACATACAAGTGTGAGGATTAAAATATTTTAACAACACACTTGTTTGGTTAAAATAAACAACTGCATATGACAAACATCTACAGTTGTCATGAGACAATTTCTGGCATTCATACATGGAACCTTGATCTCATTAAAAAAATAAATGATCTTCCACATTTATGCTTAAATGAACTAAGCCCTAAGCAGAAAGGAGTATTTGCATTGTTACATCTCTGGTTCCTGGGTGCACTGTAGCTTCAGCCTGCGTCTAACCAGCTTCAAAGACTTATTGTGCAAACACCAGGTAGTACTGGCTTGAAGGTAAGACATTGTTAACAACGACCCCGAGTAGCAAACTTTCAAGAGGTTTCCAAACAAGCCCTGCGTGTGTAAACACATTGCTGGATCTGCTGAGAATGCTGCCCTAGGACTCTGTGACTCTTACTGATTCTTAGATAACTAAAGCATTTGTGTTAAGGCACCGTCACTCACTCGTAGCAGTGTTACACTTTGCAAATTGCCCTTTTGATTTCAGTGGGAGTGGTTGTGAAATTCGATAATATATGGTGTGAGGATGGCAAAAGCTAGGACTCAACGAGAGTATGGATTTTATGTTTCTTCCTCTGTTTCTAAAAACACTACTGCACTGCTGAAAACACATAAAAATACCCAACCCCATCTCTTCTTCCTGATTTTGAGACACAGAAGGCAACTAATATAGTTACTTATGTATGTGACTGTGGTCTAAGCAACTGTGAATATGAACACAAAAGCATTCACTAGATGTTTACCTAGTTGCCGCTGTTCTGATTGCTGTGTAATCAGTTCTGCTGAATAAAAATAGTGACGTTTCTGTGAGGCGCATGTCAGGTTGCCTAGCTTGTATCACTCTCTTTTGCACTAGTAAGTCAGTAGCATGTAAACGCCTTGAAAAGATTCATGGTTGCAGGTTTAGCTTAACTATTGCTATCCCTGATGCCACTTCTACTCCCTTCTGTCACACTGTATTGTAGGTTACACTAACTCAGTGGAGGGACTGTTACTCTTTCAATTCACTTACCTGCTGAGAAATTGGTTCTAGACTTATTGCTGTACATTATATACACATGCATGTGATGATTCACGTGCTAATAGTATTCATGTCTGACTGCTAGATTTTAACCCTAAGTCACGCTATTTTACTCCTGTAATCAAAATGAAGGGGAGATTAATTGGGAATCTAGACTTCAGGAACCAAGATGTTTTTTCACGTTGTCATAAAATATGAGTCCAGGAAGATGAAAAGTTAGTGCCCATGTGGTTTGAAATCTTGGAATGGGGAAAATACTGTCCAGAGGAAAAAACCAAAACCTTCCTTGTTGGAGACTTACAAAGTTGCTTGCTAGGGTGAGAAAGGCATGCATTCCCTCAGAAGACAAAGATCTTAAGTTTTTGTCTTTTTTTAATGACTTGGTTTTCCAAAGTAGGTGATTGCATTTTCAAAATTGCCCTCAAAATTAAGATAAAACTCAGTTCTCTTAATAAATGTAAACAACATACTGGCTTACTATTAAACCAGTTTGTAATGAATTCCTTGCTAATTATATACTATGTCTTTTATAATTTGTGGGTTTACGGCCCACACAGCATGATCCATAGTTCTAATGAGTGGCTGTCAGCCCCATGCAGCAGAAACATGTGGTTAGACTGTTAATTGCCTAAGACTCTTCCACGCTCTGCACTGAACTCAAGGGATCACCGAGTTCCTGGCGGCCATTTGCTGCTGGGTCTAAATCAGTCTCTTTCTTCAAATTTCTTTTTTTCTTTTTCAAAAAAAAAAAAAAAAAAAAAAAAAAAGTGCAGGGAAGGCAGTAATAATTTAATCTATATCACAGATATTACTTTGTAAGGTTTTTGGAAAGGCAAACAAGGAGTACAAAGAAAGCTTTCCTCCAGGACCCTTAGAGGGATGGAAGGGTAGAGAAATTTTACCAGGCCCCTGGAATACAGGGTGGGGAAATGCCCTCTGTGCTACACAGCATGTATTAGCAATGTACTTCTACGTGTGCTGTATTTGGGAAGGGTATAAAATTCAATGCTTTTTAAAGTGTATTTGATGTTTGGACTGTGTTTATAATAAGTGTGACCTTCTGTACTGTGTATGCATTTCTTCAGCCTGATATTTTTACGACACTATAAGGCTCGTAACTGAGTGTTTCACCTTTAATGAGGGTTTGTAATGGACTTATGTTTTTAACAAATGAGATTAACCTACTTCATGTTCTATCCCTGTAGGTGGGAGCTAAGAGCCACTTAAAATGGCTATTAATAAATTTGCTCCTACAGAAGGCAGCACTTTCTGGCTCCAAGAAAGCTCAGCACAGGTCTGTTGGAGACACTCAGATTTCTGGGAGTGTTTAGGTTAAATGAAGAGTCGCGTTTACTGCGAGGAGGGAGCTTGGTCAGTCCTTCCATTGACATTATACATTTACACTTAATACGGGTCATACTGATGAAGGGCAGGTCACTGCCCAAAAAGTTTTTTTTTCAACTGGATTGTATTTAAATAACTCTGCGATATGCTTTATTACAAAAGAACAAAGTATTTGTAAACAGAGACCTATGAAAACACAAGAAAGATTTTTATCCTCTAACGTCAGTCTAAAGTGAGGCTTTGGTACAAAGCTTCAGAGCAGAAAAGATGCCTCCTCCAGCTTCTCTTTGCACCATTTCTTCCTCAAGAACCAAGCCATCGCATTAATAGTTATGCTATCTATTTCACTAGAGAAGGCTTGTCCACTATAGTGTGTTAGAAAGTATTATCCTTAGCCTGCTCTGAGTCAGGCAATGATATCCATTACTCTAAGAGGGAGAAACCTTTATTTATCTCTCTTTTCATTCCCTGGAAGAGGTTTCAAGAGTCAGTTCCAAGTGTGTCAAAAAACTGAGGTAGATGGACTTTGGAAACTGAGAAATAAATCACATGTCCTCTTAAGAAAGCAGGATGGTATGCTAGAGGTACGTGCATAGTTTTGTGTAATTACAAAAAGTATTATTCTAAAGGTCGTTGGCGTGCAGGGCCAGCTATGTACGTAGTGTAAATCAGCACAAGCAGTAACTTCCCAAGAACACGATCCATTTGCCAAGGAAATGTGGAAGGAAGAGCATCTGATTTGTCTGTCCTTTACTACTGTAGGATTGTTTCCTGTATACCTAGAGTGTTTTTTAATATATCATCACATCTAATATCATATGCATATTCAATGTACTGAAATATCTTGTTTATGATTACAAATATAGGGTTGAAATGTCATCAGTACAGGAAAAAAATACTACTTCTCAGAAGATACATTTAAAGCCAAGATTTCAGAACAGACTATTTGAAATGTATGATGTTATCTCATTCTTATGCACGTTTAATGGATAAAATTAATCCCATGCCTTTTGGGCTGTCAGTGTGTTTCTAAAGACCTTTGTAAATGCTTCTGACCGGCTTATTTTAATTAGAAAAAAGTAGATTAAACCTCACTACCTGTTCAATTGGAAAACATCATTAGGTAGAACGAAGTCTTCTGAAAGAATACTATCTGCCCATCTCTATGCAAGCACATACCAGTCTGTGTGTTCTCTTTTGAACTTTTAAAATAATGTACTTCTTCATCTCCTCTTTTTTCCCCCCCTCAGGGCTCACACTTGTTTCAATCGTCTGGACCTTCCCCCTTACCCATCATTCTCTATGTTATATGAAAAACTGTTGACAGCAGTTGAAGAGACAAGTACTTTTGGACTTGAGTGATACACAAACCACAGTGCCCAGCTCATTGGACTTTTGTGGATCTGTCTTCTCAAGGAAATGAATGAACGTTTGTATTGGATTTCCTAGAAGAAAATTGTTTCACGGTGCAATTCAAATAATGAGGTTCCATGAAAAAGCTTATGAAGCACTTAAAAAGCATTGTGGTAGTGGCAGAATTCTCTACAGTGAAACTAGAGTGTGCCTGATGTGCAGGGAAAACCAAGTCTTGCAATCCATGGTTTTTCAGGACGGCTAAACTTCTTAAGTTTATGTTGTGAGCAAACAAGAAATGTGATCCCATGTTGTAATCAACCTGGCTACTGCAAAACTGACATGCACCCAAAAACTGGATTTCATCAGAGCTGTTGAATAGAAAATTCGAGTCAAAATGTGAAATCATTTAGCCCCATACCTACCCAGTAAATTATGACAAAAATCATAGATTTTTTTTTTTAATTTATTCATGAAGGTACATTATGCCATATGTTACAATAGCATATCCAGTACTTGCTTTACCTAAGATAAGAGTGCCTGCATGGTGTGCACCATAGAGCTCAAGTTCCCGGGGCAGAAGTGAGTTGGAAGGAAGGTCAGCAACAAAGGATGTAACAACAACGGCTTGCATTAAGGAGGTTTGTGGAAATGTGTTTGCCAGTGGTGTGTATGACAAAAGATGAGCTGTTATAATGAACTTAATATGACTGATTTTATGCTTTATACTGCATGGAAACCATATTAAGAAGAAACTAGCAATTTATCCCAACATATCAGGAAAAAAAACCCTAACACAGTGACTTCTGTTTATTTTTATAGGTTCATTATATTATGTTTCTTAGAGTATAAACAGGAAACAAGCAAACTAAAATCCTATTTCTGTTTTTGTCACTTTCCATGCTTGAACAGACATTCTGCTAGTGTTTATTCTTTAAGCACTCTCAAGGGGAAAAAAATGCCTTTTATTTTTATAAGAGTAAAAAAACCTCCCAAAAATATTTTGCACTGAATGTACCAAAGTTGAAGGGACACTATGATCTGACTGATAGCAAACTGCATCACTATCAAGTATCTGTAAAAATGCTTAGGAACCAGGCTTTCTTCACGGTGCCATGTCTATAGATATCAGGACTGTGCACATAAGTAATAATTTTATAATACTACATATTATATTGTAATATGCATTTATTTTAAATGCATCCAAGTCATTTTTCATGCATTGGATAACTTAATGCAGTGGAGTTTAATACAGATTATTTCATATACCCCCCACAACTTTTTATTTGTACAGCACCATAAAACACTAGCTCATTTGGAAATCTATGAGTAACCTACTTTAAGGTGAGCCACTGGTCATAATGCCACTGTCCCGTATCAGTGAACACCTACAAGATGTAAACTGTTCATAGTGTCTAAGCTTGCATTTTCACCGAAAAATAGTTTTCTTATCAAATGTTATTTGAAAGAAGTTTTTATGGCGTATCAAGCACTGCATGGACACCAATTTCTTTATGCTTAATTTTGCTGAAATACACAAGGCTCGCTCGCATCTATTTTTGGTACTTTCCTCCAGATGGTCTTGTGGAACACTTGCGCAGCTGCGCACCACTTGTCGTATAGCTGCTGTCACGCAGTGCATCCACCATGTTTTAAAATTCCAGGAAGTTGCACTTGGATACGGGATGACAAGAACTTGAATCTAGCTTTGCGCTAGCCCTCTTGATAGCACTGAAGCACAGCTAACCCTGTTCTGGGGGAAAAGTAGCTTTTGAAGTAACATTCTCACTTTGGAGACTCTTGAAAGGGCATCTCAGGGAGGTATCCTGCTTGGTCTTGTGGGAGGCTTTTTCCAATGGAAATGAACGTCTACGGAGATGTCGTCAGCAAAGACTGCCACTCTACCCTCCAAGTCAGAGGAAGGCAGGTGCAGCTGCCTGTGGTGGTGGCAGCAAAGACTGAGGAAACCCTTCAGGCTTATCGAGAAAATGTTACCTGTGCAAAGGAAAACCCACTTGCAAAATCAGAGTGAAAACATACTTTTTATTTCAGGAATAATTGAGCTTCTGCATGACATCTGGGACTCGCTTAAGTCACACAGATTTTCTTACACTACTTCTGGCTGGTATGAAGTAGCAAAGAAAAATCCAAACACGTCACCCTATTTTTACACATATATTTATCAGTCTTTGCTAAGATTGCATGTCACAGATCCTAATGCCCATCTCTTTTCAGAACACGGATGAGCAGTAGGCAAACTGACTTTTCATCAGGTCACTCCAGCATGGCTCATGTTTCATATGATCCGCTCACTGAGTAGCTAAAACTCTGGCATTCAAAGCAGAATGCAACTTTTGGTTGGCTGAAGGACTGCAGAATTTTGATTTTACAATACTGTGTTATCTGTGGTCTAAAAAGGAGATTTCCCAGGTGGAAACTGTATCTACACATTTTGAACCAGAAACTCTTTGGAATGAAAAGTTTAAATATTTGGCACAAAGTAAGTTTATACTAGTCTGCCTTTTAAGTTATGCTTTTGTACAAAACAAAACCAATAAATGCATCTTGTCAATTTTTATTTAAATATATCTACTGCACACATTTGTTCTGTATTTATGCATGTAAAAATAACTGAAATCAGTCCTGATGATCCGGTATTCTGTAAAGATGTGACAGGGTCACCAGTGGGGCAGCTGCCAGTTAAAAGAAAGATAAATTTAAAAAATCCAGAATCCCTGTAGCATTAAGACGAGAGACTGAGGAGAAGCTGCTTCTTCCTCCTTTGCTGCCAGTATCACCTGGGGGACTCTAGAAAAATGCTATTTGAAAGTGATGAGGAGTTAGCGACCGAGATATGGCTACCTGTGGTGCCTCGAGCACCTGGCTGGCTCTTTGTGATGATTTAAGTGATGTTGCTGCACTGAAGAGATTAGCAGGGAGGGAGCGTAGGGAAGGAAGCCTGAGCTTTGTCAAAGACCCGCATCTCCTGGCTGCTGTGTTGAACATTGTCCCTTCAGTGTGGGAAGCCATTCCCATTAAACATATCCCGAGTGAAAGCCAACTTTTGTGTCCTGCAGGTGACTGCAACAGGTGACCACATGTGCTGTGGTGGGCAAGAGGGTCCAGACAGAGGAAGACTGAGAAGCCTTTCTAAAAGCTCTGTATCTCCTCAGAGCTCTTCCAGATGGTGCTAAGGAGCTTTGCATTTAGGGAGGAAAAAAAGCCAGTCAACCTGAAGTAAGCATGAGACTCCCTTCAGCTACAGCGTGATGACAGCTCGCACTAACTTAACATGCAGCATCTCCATCAGACAGCCTGGCTGGGGAGGTGCTCGTGTTTCCTGCAGAGCCACGCAGTGCTGGCCGAAAAGCAGCTAGCAGGTCCCCTGGCAGCACGGCATGTGCCAGTGGCCTCCGTCCCCGGCGCCCCAGGGCCAGGCCCACCTCGTCCCAGGTCCCAGCATCCCGGCCAACCTCAGCTATGCTTTGCTCACCTGGTGCTGCCAGCAGCCAATTTAACCATAACACTTCTAAATACACCAGAAAGGCTTGTAATCAATGAAATTATGCAATGCGGCACGTACTGTAGCAAGCAGTTACCTGTTCAACATCCGCAAGCCAGCAGCAGTTAGGGTAGCAGTGGTTTTGCCGAGAGAAGATGGCCATCTGCTACCTCTGTCACACCAGCAGCAGCACCTTGCAGGGTGACACGGGAAAGTCTTCTTTCAATCCAAAATAAAATCCAATTTAACAGGCAATCCTGCTGACCAGAAGCAAACCTTTTCCCCCACCCCCTGCCTGCTGTTTTCCCTTAGTTTTCATCAAATCATTGCCTTTCTTGCTTTCAAACATCATTTTCATTATCCTTATTTTGAACCTACCATAAAAATGTGTTAATATGACTTAGTATTTAGGGTGAAATCCATCTGCGTACACAGGCCTGCTGCGCACCACATACACTCCACATTGAAGCAATTAACTTCGGGTCATGTATAGTGAATATATGTAATCTTCAGGGAAACTGAAAGTCTAGGCAGCGGCATGCTGGCAGGACAACAGACAAAGTTTCTGGCATGAGTTAAACTGGCAGAGCACCGGACTGGTAGTTTGCTCAGTTTAAAATTATAGGAAAGTAGAGAGTTTTGTGGTTTCTTATGTATTTTTAATCCTTTTAAAAGTTAAAAGAAAAAAAAAACCTTCCTTCCGAAGCATTTGTAATGGTATCATCTGGTTGCTTAATGTAATCTCAGCAGTATTAATTGCAGATGTTTACTGACTTTCTGCAGTGGTAGCTGCAGAGGTTTATGGAGATATTTGCAAGCACACTGTCTCTGGACTGAGGGAACCCCAATTCACAAAAGGGGAATCTGTGGCAGCTGTGTTTGAATAGCCTGTATAAGTTCATTTCCCATAGCACACAGCAAGTTAATTCCTTTCAGCAAATGAAAATTATTTGTATTAAATTATACTAGTAGTTATGTTTTTCTTGCTATTGATTTTATGTGGAGGGGTGATTTATTCCTGTTAGCACTAATGGGAATTGGGCAGTAAGTTTGGTCTCCAGTCATAAGATTACAGACTTAGCTTCAACGTTAAACTTACAGTAATAATACTGAACCACCACTGCTGTTTCCCCTTCTCATCCTTTCCTCCCCAGGCAAGCAAACTGAACTCCAAGCAAGTTTTCAGAGTAGCTACTCAAACCTGGCTTCTTAAACTGTTTGCGCTTTGGCTCAATTATGCGGTATGAAACAGAACTGCAGAAATGTTATGGGTTGACTAGCTCTCCAACTGCAAGTAAAAAAATCCTTGACAATTTTATTAGCGCAACCACAGTGACTGCTATTGGACTAGTCTAACTTTTTGCCTAAGTATTTTACAATTAAAAAAAAGGGTTTAGGGGGTTGAATTTGAAATTGCTTGTTTGCTGGAAAAATAAATATACATTAGGTAAATAGTAGGGGAAACGAAGAACTTTATTGTAAAGCCAGTAAGGCTAAAAGCCTTCTTACAACCCTTTTTGGTTAGCAGTATGCAAAATTTTAAAGCTGACCACACAAACACAGAGTTTTCACAACATGTGTTGGTTTATTTTTTGCATCTCTCTCAAATAGACCACGAGCTTCACAGTGCTTCTGTTGGGTTTCAGACCGTCTAGTTTCAGCACTAGACTACAACAATTTAAAATGTTTGTTGCTATGAAAAGTTTTTTATTCAAACATTTCTAGTATTTTCTAAAATAATTTTACTGTAAAGAAAGCTATTGTTCAGGTTGAAACTTCATTTAGGGCTCCACTTCACAGGCTTTGCTCAGAGCCATGTTATGCCATAGGTATTTTAAGGTAAACTCATGATTAATTTGAGAGTTCTATTTAGTATCAGTGATGTAATAATGACCTCCTGGTCACTGCTTAGAAAGGCTCCTCCTGACTGTAGGTAAAAGGATGACAGTCAAGGACTCCTCTGGAATGGTTACAATCCATTGTAGTATCTGCATGTATTCAAAATGCAATTAAAATCTCTCTTGAGGACTATGTGAAATAATTGCATACACTCATTGATTAGCCCCCTTCTAAGTCAATAGCTGGAATTTTGAACTTGTTTACGTAGCAAATGCAAGTCAGATTATATTGCAGAACAATAATAAAAATTTAACTACAGATGTATGCTGACAAATCTCTTAAAAGTTCAGGGGAACGCCAAAGGGAGCTGAGCGATGCTTCGTTCAGTCCTTCTTCCCTTTAAGAACTTCTGAATAATGAAAATGGTATTTTGTTCTTCCGTTGTTTCTTTTTTAGAACTTTCAGAAACTTCTCACTCAGCCCCTACTAGAAGAAACCTTGTCTACTTAAAGAGCTTTTGCTCAGCACTCAGGAGGTATATTGTTCCCTTAATTTAACATAGTTCTGACATCAATGTAACCAGCTTTTAAATGTACAGAACCTACAAAACTGCACAGGACTCTGGTCTCCCCTATTCTGGGCTGCCTTCCAAAAGCCGGCTGCCCTCTCCCTTTTAATTGCACATAATCCTACAATCACCCAGAGACAATTGCTGGCCACCCTCGCTGACTGTAGCTACAGTATCAGAGTGGGTTTGTTCATTGTTTCATCAAGAATTAAACTGATCTCCTTTGCAACAAGAGCAGCTCCCTTCAGTTCGGAGAGTCAACAGGATCACAGTTACTCTGACATCGAGAGTGTGAGCGGTTTAAGAAAAATAGTCATAATGCTTTTTGGAAAACAGTTGGTTAGGCATCCAAGGGTAAAATGTCCTTTCATTTTGGTTTTGCAAAATTAGTAACGAGGCAGGGAATTTTTCTTGCAATGTTTTCTATCGCCAGAATTTCTCAAGCCCCGTGGACTGCTTCAGGCTGCAGGCTGGAGGGGTGAGTAGCTCTTGCAGTGAGGGAGGTGAGTGCTGATCCAGAAATCACAGCAGCAGGTGATTTATTACCTCAGTGAGGACTGTGCCTTCCACAGATGGAGGGTTTGTGTCACAGCCCTTGAACCCGTTTCTTCCAAAAGCGCATTCATATCTGCATCGCCTGCTAATTGCAATACAAGCAGCTGCTGGCATACTCCGTTGACTATGCGGCATCTTCCATTTTAAATGCGAATTGCAATTTTTATAGTTAGAAATACTCATCTAGCAGTATAGGTCAGGTCAATAAATGAAGATTTTGCTGAGACATCATATTTGATTGCCATGCTGACAGCAGTCAGACATTGGAGCTGAGTAATTTTAAAATAGATTACTGTATGAATAAGCAAATAAATCTCTGAATCCTCATAAATAATGCTAAAGAAGGAATGTAATTGTAGGTGCTGTAATGATAAGATATGGCAGTTCCAAGCAGCAAACAGAGCATACAAAATGCAACCATGGAATAGTGCTAGAGTGAAGACAAGACTGAAAGAGTAGGGAGAGAAAAAGGACCACACTTTGCGAGGAAGGAGCAGGACAGTGAGCTGTGCTGACCACTAGGTATACAAAAGGGGATACTTCTTGCTTAAAAATTGGGCGATGATAATGTACCCAGGGAAAATGACATTGGTGGTACTGCAACTACAAGATGTATTTTACCTAATTATTAGGTTTTGAAAAATCTAAAGTACACAATCAGAAAACTTACTTTTAAGTTGTTTTTTCGTATTTTATTAGGTTTGGGTTAGTTTTTTTTAATTTGGACTACTCTCAGGAAAATTAAGGCTTCTAAATAAAATAAGGATGGTGTCTGGAGGTCCTCTTTAGTCTTATTGTTTGTGCAAATAATTATTGTGTTTATTACTAGCTGCATTTGGCAAGAGAAATACCATGTGATAAGAAGTTAAATCATGACTACTGAAGGTGACTTTCATTTTAAATGTGATGAGCCAAATCCCTAATGTTTAGATGTGTGAAAATGTAGATGAGGTTTTTTTTAGATGGTTGGGGTTTGTGTTGTGGTTGTGTAAGAACCATGAATTTCTGCAAAGAGAGGGATTGATATGATGTTTCTAAAGCTTATTTAAGGTAATTAAAATATTGTCAATGATCTAGTTAGCTTTGGCTAGGCTGATGTGAGTCTTGACTACATTCATACTCTAATGACATTATTAGAAAAAATACTGTGTAAGAGGGTAGGAAGATTTCAGGATCTGGTTCTCTACCTAAAACCCAAGGCTATTGGATAAGTCAGTACAAGAGTCAAAAGAAGAATTCCTTGCAAGTTTTCTTCTTCAACATAGTAACTGAGGTGGAAAGAGTTTTATATAAACTTTGTCCTACACTAGAAGACAAGCAGTACGTTGGACCATAATGGTTCAATAGTTCCATATAGCAGGACATTTTTCTGCAATGAGTCTGCAACACTCAGGAGACTGCTGTTTATTATCAGCGCTGCAGGGAGGAAGAAGAATTATAACAATATTAAGTACATAAATCATCTTAGGAGGATGCTTTTTCTTTGTACTCTGTTTTTCCTTGGAATGACACAGCCTTGAGGGCATCCATGAATCCTGATCAGCAAGGCTGCCTTTTGTATAAGTGATTGAGCATTTGTACTTGTAAGGGCTGGTACAGTGTGGAAGGGGAAAACTTTAGAGAAAAAGAAGGTAATGAGGGATGTGGTGTGGAATACTGGTACCCCCAGGTCAGCCAATATTCTTGCCCTTGCTAGGCTACAGTTTGGGTTATTCAGCATGTTTGAAGGCGCACACAGTTTTACAAGTTTTTGTAGTGGGGATGCAGGCATCCAGAATCTAACAGGTATATAGGTGCATCTCCCTCATTTTTGACAATTACTTGATATAATTTTATACCAAGTTCTTTGTTTTTAAAGAATTTCAGGCACTGAGAAAACAGAGTGCATATTTATTTCTAAGCTTTAAGTAGAACATATGTGGTGTATTTTTTAATCCTTTCCATACTTTTCAGTTCAGTGTTCACAAGACTGTATATCAAATATAATACCAAGTTTTTCTATCTTTCTACAAGCCAATTTAAGTTTCATCTGAATGTGGTGTATGTCTTTCACAAAACACTAAATGGGGACTATGTGCTTCAAGCATTAAGATGGTGTATGTCCTTTTCTCCGTTTACATTACATTTCACTTTCTTTTCTTTGAGGCAGAGAGAGCAGATACGAAATGTGTTGAGTGTGTTACAGGGACACACAATGTGTTTCGTTGTGCCTGGCTTCAAGGAATGTACTATAATGTTTGACTGCTCACAGATTTGCATAATTACCTACTCAGTTGAATACAGGACTGTTGTGTTGTATTTCCTGTTATTCAAAAACATTTGGGGAAAAGATTTTTCTGTGTATAATTTTATTTTCATACTGATCTCTATTTTGTTTAAGACCATGTTTCATCATGAAATCACTTAATTAAAATAAATCTTCTTACAAAAATCCACTTTGGAAATCAACTCTTTTCTTGTGCCTCTGAATATATCGTAACATTATTTTTTAAATGAGTACCTCTTATCTCTAGGTCGTTCTATGTCCTTTGCAGCAGTTTAAAACCTTTAGAGAAAGCACAGGATACTCTTTCTTACACCACCTTTCCTAAGTGACTTCTGGTGGCCCCTGGAGTCTGGCCTGTTACAAATGGTAATTTTGGAAGCAAAGTAAGGATTCTGCAGCCATATGCAACATAATTTGAACGAGAACTACGTATGAAACAAAGAGTATCACAAATTAAGCGAACAAAGCACCAGATACTACAGCCATCACGCTGGAGAGGCCCAGGCTTCACAGAAGAGTCTCTGCCTTTGAACGGAGCATTGGAACTGGCAGCGACAGCAGCTGTAACACAAAGCACTGTGTTTTCGCAGGGAAATACCTGCAGGGAAAAATACGTTTTTCTGTCTTTAATAAAAGTTGGTGGCCCCCACCAAAGATTTCCTCCTACTTTTGTGACAGATTGTATGAGTTCCAGTAAGAGAGACTGGTCTTTATTCAGCACTTGGGCGAGGGTTCTCCCCACCAGGACACAGTTCAAGGAGACCTTTGCTCCAGAATGGTTAAATGGCAAGTTGTCGCTTCACCTATGTTACATAAACTCTTTGTAGAATATAATATTGAAGTGATATTTCTATTATTATAAAAATTCTTCTACAAAGTAATTTTGCATTATCTTGCTGCTAGCAGCAATGTAATGTGAGGTAACCTAAAGCATTGAAGGGGAGCTGCTCTGGGAAGAGAAGAGGCTTTGAGACTTGAGCCCTTTCAGACTCAGCTCTCTGTCGTAGTTCTCGATGTCAGACTCATAAGACAGTTTCATCCAGATCACTGGTAACTGACATCACGTATTGAGCAATTGCTCGTTTTTCCCTCGGTATAAAGACTGGAGTTTGGATAAAGCTCGTGCCGGGTGACACTCAGGCAATTCTGGTAGGCAGTGACTGGGTGAAACACAGAGACTATTTGCCCATTGCATTGAGGATTGCTTTTTGTTACTCGCTTCCTATGCACAAGTGTGGTGGGATTCTTGCAGAGATGTTGGCATGCACAAAAAAAATCAGATTTTTTAAAAAGACCTGTGTTAAATAAAACCACAATAATTCTTTTTGGATGAGGCAGGTATCTGTATTCAATGACTAGGTCATGCCCAGAACTGACTGTTGCAGGTATGGCAGGAGACAGCGTGCTGATTCTGAGGGACCTATGGCAAAATGTCATTCTGTGCTTTGAGTATTTCATGGTTTATGTTGGCATTTGATATGAGAGGTTGTTTCAGCTAACGGTGCTCTCATAGATGTTTGGGACATGGGCAATCTCTATAGACCGTGGTTTGGGGGGTCGAGTTTGCTTATTTTATCCCCATAGACTGAAACAACAATCAGTGTCAGTAAGTCCAGGAGCATCACCCCTAAGACACGCAGCTTTATGCTCTGATTTGAGATGCACTGGACCAGCACATTTCTCAGCTAGCCTACTACTCTGTGGTGTTCTGGTGTGCCAACTCCGTGCTCTTCTGCCGAGCAAACAGCTGTGCGTACTTTGCCCAACAACGATCATCCACTTTGCAGGCACATCTGCTCTTGATTCTTAGAGGCAACACGTGGAAGGCGTGGATCCTTCCCCATGACTTTTGAACTGCAGGACACTGAGATGCTCAGGTAAGGCTTCGTTTTGCGTTTGTTGTCACGTTACTTAAGCGTGTTCTGCCCCATGGAATAGCGATGCCACAAAGACACTTAACAGCTCAGTGGAACTATTCGTTGGCCTTATGGTTTTTGACGCTTTTCTGGTGCTGTGGAGGAGGGTCTCACTTTACCAATATCTTGTCAAAGAAGTTACCACAAACAAGTTGATGGCTTAGATAGCTTCCATCTATGTGGCTTTTAATGTTGTCCACTTGCCCCCCCCCCCGTCTAGTGACACAGTTATCTGCCGAGAAGGGTAGGGTGCTGCCTATTAAGTCCAAACTACATTAACGCTGTGACAGGTTTGAGTTGAAATCAGCACTTCTTGAGGGAACCAAGCTTTTTCCAAAAGTTTACCTTCCTAAAACACCTATGGCTCTGAACAATGAGAGCTGTACATCATGTCTTTGCCAAATGGATAACTGCTCAAGAAGAAATAGTTCTTTTCAGGAAAGCCTCTAAAGACTGTAAGAAGCCAGCTTTGTAATGGATAGATAATTAAGGAAAGCAAAAGAAGAAATTATTGTTAAGAATGGGAATGATGAAGCCAACACCTTTGGGACAATTAAAAAATAGCAATTAATGACCAGATATATGCATCAGTAATAAGCATAGCTCATGATCCTGTACTGTTGTGACCTTCAGCCTACCATTCCCCCTCTCCACCCTTTTGTTTGTCATTCTCTGTGGTGGTGTATCTAAGTAAAATTCCAAAGTCCTCTGGGTGGAGTCCTGCCAATTATACCCTTCTCTAAGTGCCATACGTGTTTCTATGGCATTATATAAACAGGTAACCCAGGCTACAATAACACACATGTCATGAAGCATTTTTAGTATTTATTTGGTTTTCAGAACTTAAAGGGAAAGTAGAGCAAATCCTGGCCTTGAAAAAGATCTCTGAAGACACACAAGCAGCTAAGGAGACAAACATAAGCACTGTCATTTACTTTTGGCACCACGTGCTATAATAACCTAAAACATCTTAATTGTAGTCATCATTTAATTTTACTCCTGTGGATCATTTGGTATGTTCGGAATGCTGCTTGCTTTTTGTACTGCACAAAGAACGCTTCTCAATAAAACCAATCTTTTCTACATCATGTAGAAATAACATGATGTTTATTGGGCAGATGTATTTAAAATCATGTTATAATGAAGGAAGAGTACAGTCTGTGTGTTGCGTTTGCGTGGCAAGGTTTTGGTAGCGGGGGGGCTACAGGGGTGTAGCCCTGTGCCGCTGAGGGGAGTGATGGAGTGGCTCTGGTGGGCACCTGGCCCTCAGCCAGGGTCAACCCACCACAGTCTGAAACTACAGAGATGGTGGGAGAGAGTAAAGAGTTTGGACTTTTCTTCCAAAAATATCCACAGCTCAAAATGTTAAAATTCAAGATGGAAGGTCAGGCGAGCAGGAGTTACACTTGAAAAGCAGCTCTTGTTCTTACTAGGTGTATTTTATTGTGCCAGCTGCATGGTATAATGTATTTCAAAGTCTTCAGAAATACTTTCTGTTTCATTTATACTACTTGAGCTAATCTTAATGTAAGCATTGCTGTGACAGCATGACTTCGGAACTGTACTCACCACGTAATTACCCATTTCACTGGCAGTGCCACAGCATAAATAACATTAACCCAGTAACTTTAATGGCGCACTACTGAAATTAAATTTGTAACTCTTAAACTCTTATGCTACATTACTATTAGTGCTTTTATGGAAAATCTATTATAAAACGGATGTTTGCAAATTTCTGGGGCAGCTGGTTGGATTGCTTCACAGAGGAAATCAATTTGGCAAACAAATTGCAGCTATTTTAGAACTCTAATTTCAATTTATGTCTAAAGCACGCTTTAGGCTATTTTATATCCTCAAAAAGGGTCTTTGAAACCACAAGTTAAAGTCTTTTTTTTTCCCTTTGGGCTCCTTTAAGCAAGAGGCTCTGAAGACCCAGTTGCCACTTATGTGCATGAAAGAGACTGTCAAACAGGCTCTGTGGGAGATGCGTACTTGTATAGAAGCAGTAAAAAGTAGGTTCTATTCCCGTTTGAACATGCATATGCAAATGTCAGTGACAGCTGATATACCAATTTCTGATTTTAACTGTAATATGGTTGCCTGGACTTTTGCAATCTGCGTCACAAACAGGACACAAGAAGCATAAATGTGTGCAGTCATTCTGGTAAGTGCACGGAAGTTTTGTTATTCTGGTTGTGGGTTTCTTTGTCGGATCCCCAGCTACGCTAAAGCCGGAAAGAAAGAAACCACTGCAGACCTTGCACGTCTCCCCACAGCCTCCCCGCCACCAGTGGGGCCCTGGAAGGCTTCGTGCAGCTGATCTTTACACCATGGCACCTAGTGCACCTCGCGCTACCGCAATCCTCAACCTTTCCCCTTTGTTCTAGTACCCCTGGATGCAGCAGACACAGCGATAAGCCTCATTACAGTGTTTAGATTAAATACAGCCTTTGACTAGGAGATACGATCGGTGCATCTCGCCCAAACCGGCGGCTCTCATCGCCCTGCGCTCCGTGAGGCGGCGAAACAAAATGGCTCTCCCGCAGCTGCCCCGGACGGGGGTAGGCCCTCAGCCGGCAAGGCGCGGTCCCACTCTGATCCTCAACCGGCTCCCAAACAACCGGCCGGCCCTGTCCCACCGGGCCCAGCACCCGGGGCAGGGGGGTGGTGGAGGTGGCCGGTCCTCCTCAGCGGGGCCGGGCAAGGCCGCGGATCCCAGCACCGCGGGAGGAGGAGGAAGAAGAGCATAAGCGCGTACCAGCCGCGTCGGCGGCGCCCCTTCAGCTCTCACAGAGGAGCTAGACAAGGCGGCGGCCCGGGCAGACGGCACCTGCCGTTCCCAGCCCCCGTCAGCCGCCGGTGATACCAGCTCCGCCCCGCCACGGCTCCCTTCGAGGGGCGAGGGCAGCCGTGCCGGGGCGCCCTGCGACCAGGGAGCGCCCAACCAATCGCCGGGCAGACAGCTCGCCCCGCTGGGTACGGATTGGCTCTCTGCGGCCGAAGTGGGCGGGCCGGGCGGGCGCCGCCGGGGCAGCCACATCTACCCGGCTGCGCTTTTCAAACGCCGACTGTGCGGGCGCGGCGGTTGGCGGGTCGGCCTGCAGTGCGCGCGGGCCGTTGCGGCGACCGTTGGCCCGTGAGGGGCTTCCTGGGAGTCCGGCGGAGAGAGGTGAGTGTGCCGTGCTGGGGGTGCAGCTCCCGGCCTCAGCTGCCGGGGATGACGGCGGGCGGATCAGGTGGGGGGATAGGTGGGCGGTGGGAGCGTCCTGCTGCCTCCCCTGCTCGGTGTCGGAGCTCTCTGGTGCGCGTCTGCCCGCCCCGGGGAGCGCTGGCGGCAGCAGTCTGAGGTACAGGGGTGCCTGTGAGGAGAGGTGGGGCGTACCGCAGGCGCCCTGGGCCGGGTCCCGCTTTGATGCCGGCGGCCCGTCCCGACGGGGTTTCAGCTCATTCGGGAGCGGGCAGCCCCAGCGAGCTCTCATTACAGTAGGACAGCGAGCGGGGGAGGGCGAAGGGAGTGCTTTGTAGCCTTCAGCCCTGTCTGGATAGGGTCTCGCTCACGGGGGGAAGGCTGGCTCGGGTGTCTGTCGAGGGGACGAGAGTGCGGGATGCGGATCCGTCGCTGCCCCTCCTCGTTCGTTGAGGAAGAGGAGCCTGGTCTGCCCGTGAGTTTTCTCCGCCTCGCAGTCGCTCGCGTGTATCTAACGTTGGCTGCGGAGCGGGACAGGTCATCGCCGAGAGCCTGAGGTGTGCGGGGACAGCCATCCCGGGGATGGCGGTGAGCGGAGGGGGACGCTGCCGGCCGCCCAGGTCGTTGCGGGGCTGGCCGCTCCGCGGGCCCCGGCAGGGCGCTGGGGACCTGCCACCCGTCGGCACCGAGGGGTGGCCTGGTGCCGCTCGTCCGTGGTCCTTCTCTGCTGAATGTCTTCCTAGCCCAGAGCAGGGACTTGCCTTTTTTTTTTTTTTTTTTAGAAATAATTAAACGAAGTGTCTTTTTGCCCAGCTTAGTGGGAAGTTTTCTCTTTAATTGGAAGCCTGCAAATTTCTGAGAGATCCATGCTTCTCATGTCTCTAAGAGCTTTTGGTGCAGTCTTAACAACCCAAGCATCGCTTTTCATTTTGGAAATAGTTAATGTATTAGAACTCGTGCCTTTTTTTCATAGTGAATTGGATTTGGAATTGTATCTCTTTCTCCGGAATAGATTATGTGCCTGTCTGCGGGTTTCTGCCTGTAGTGCATACATGTTTTTCCGTATTCTTGATGATACCAAGGTAAAAAGAGGAGATGTGGTTTCTTACCAGAAACAAAGTTAATTCAAATACGACAAAAGTTCTCCTTAATGATAACCCTTTAAGGATAATGATATAAAATGAAAGCTTACGTAATACATTTGATAATAGTAAGCTCTTAATCAATTAGATCAATTGTGTCATATAAACAAATTGTGCTGAAGTACTGCAGTAACAAGATAACTTTAACTGTTAAACTGTAGTGAGTACAGCTCTAAGGAGAGTCATAAAATTTCAGACATCTGAATCAGTATCTTAAATGGTAAGCTGTCATATAATTGGGGGAAAAAGGAATGCATGTATGTTACAAACAATGTGTTTCAAAGACTTGTATGTTAGATTGTGACCTCTTGATAATTTTTGGAAGTTATTTCATGCTTATCAAATGTTACTTTGAAGATATTCTTAAACTGTGTAATGTTTTTGATTGCCCCCCCCCCCCCCCCCCCCCCCCCGCTAAAGCATGAATCATGCTTTAAACCTAAAATAGTTCTAATATATCCATGTTCCAAGAACTGGTAGTTTGAACGATCTTTGGGTACTGAATTACACTTGAATCATAACTAGTTCAAGTGCTGCCCCAGAAGTTTCTGATAGTACACTTCTGTCATTTGAAAACTAAAAGTGTATTTTTGCAAGTTTAACTGAACTGTAATTTCCCTTGTGATTTTTTGTTTTTCTTCACTAATAAAGGTAAACCTACTCTTTAACTTAAAATAAACCATCAGTTAAGACTTCTGTTATCCTTCAATAACCTTTTCTACTTTGCTTTTGCATTTCACCTGAAGAGATGCTTCAGGCCTATAAATGTGAATGCCAAACCCAGTATTTTTAGCATATAAACAGCTCTTTGTTTGTTTTTTTTTAAACAGTAGTAGAAATAACGTGGCTGCATCTTTATAAGGTGCTGTTTTACTGGTTTATTAAGGTAATTTAATCAGTATTACTACATCATTTGGTTGTAAATGATCTGAACTTGCAAAGAGGATGTTGTCCATTCATACTGCTTTTTGACAATCTAGTGTTAAAATGAAACTTAGATGAGCTATGAGTTTAATAAGAAATGTGAGTCTTCCCACTGAAAAAAAACCAAACTTTTTTCTTTTCCTGTGGTTAGCTATTCCTGCTGTGTTGCAGACAACAAACAGGACAGAATTTTGGTTAAGTCCCCCAGGGACAGGAGTTAAAAGTGTAAACTTAAGGGAATTGCCGGAACTTACCCAGAATCCAAAGAAGAGTTAAAGCGTATTTTCAGAAAGCTGGGAGAACAAAAAAAAAAAGTACATATCATTAATAGTTAAGTAATCATTAGCATTTTTACTAGAACTGAAGCTTATATCTTTTATGGATATGCTCTAGAGGAAAAAAACCAAAACAACTTATCTCAAATGTTAAAACTATTTAAAAAAAAGTCTTTAACTTTTTTAGCATGTCTTGATTAGTATTCCTTTCAGGTTTTATTTTTATAGTGATTAAATGTGTTGTTTTCGGATGACTACTGAACAAACTAAAGCTATTCTAGTCTGAGAGATCTAAACTCTAATATTTGTATACTTTCCTGCACTGTAATTATGGGATTTTCAAAACTTTTAACTATTTTGCTTTAACAGGTGACCAGCAGAAGAGAGACACCTGTTCCTGACTATGTCGAGGAGAAAGTTAGAGAATAAAAGCCTTTCTGGCTTGTTAGCCACATCTCTGCAGACACAAATCAAGACAGACAATTTCCATAATTTTTATATGCTTGAATCAAGAGAGCTAGGAAGGTAAGATTATTCCTATTCTATTTTAGTAAGAGGGGTTTCTGCTGCAAGAGAATTCTTGGTGCAATTATAGACCTTTTCTGGCAAACTTTTATGTTTATAGATGGGGAATGAAATATGCCTTTCTCCTTCCCCATGCCCTTCTTCGCAGTATCCAGTGGATTCTCTAGGGACCAGGAAAAGGTACAGTGAGATATAAGGTGCCAGCCTTTTCCATGTCAGAGAGATTTAGCCTGTTTTCATTGGCATGTAGATCTGGGATTATATTCCTTTTCTTCCATTTCCCCTGTCTAGTCACGCATCACATTCCAGGTACATAAACTAAAGAAGAGATGACATAGGGTAATACTGCAAGACAAAGAATTGGGATTTTGAATTGGTTGGTTGATCTTTTTTTTTAAGTCCAGAAAACAAAGATGTTTTTCTCTCTCCTTCCCACCCTCAAGTAGTTAGTCTAAGTTTCTAACAACCTGCTGTTTCAGAGTAGTTTTGCAGTCTGCTTCACTTGCTTGCGTTTGCAACAGTAAAAGAGGAAAACAAAAGAAAGAAAAAAACCCACCTTTGTATTTATGATACTGTTTCAGACATCTGAGTTAATGCTTTTTTCAAATCATTGAGTTAATTCATACCTTGAAAGTATTCAGGGAATTGGGTGTAAAGCCACGCAAATATAGTGTCATGGTCATGTTTCCAAGCTCCTTGAACGGAAGTGGCGTGGGTCAGTTTCGTGGTTGTTGTGCCATGCTGTGCTACATAGCGATCCTTTGCACCTGTAACCTGTTTTGTCAGCAAAGATGCTCTTCTATATGTGATTTTGTAAGCTCTTTAGCCTTCATTGTTCTCTTGTTTGGATTTTTTGTTTGTTTGTTTGGGTTTTTTTCCTGGCATGTGCTTTATCTGGTACGCTTCTCTAAAAGTGCACCTTGCAGCCCATAACTTTCCTTTTTAATTACTCCTTTGTCAGCTCTTGTTTTGAATTCTAGGCTCTACAAAAGCACTTTATATGCACCATCCTCTAGAACTCCAGTATTCTTAAAATTCTGGATTTTCAGATTTATACATACAAAATAAGTGCCAAAATGCAAAGAAACAGAAGTAGAGGAGTATGTTTTGCAAACATATTTTTTTACTTTTCCTGGCCTAACAGTGTACGTATGCATTTTTTTTTAATGTTTTAAATGTTTACAACACTTCGTAAGTGATGTAAAATCCACCTTTCTTTGTAGCTTCTATAAAAGATTTAATATGCTTTTCTTTACACTTGCAATTTTCTTGTTCCTCTTCAGGTTACTTACTAAATGGTTCTTTTGTTCTTCTCTACTTAAGCTTCCCAAGTCTCATTTCTTCCTCCCACACCCTTATCTTTTAGGTCCTTTGGTATTTAAGACACTGACTCATGAAGCTGGCAGGTTCTGTTTAGTGGGTTAAGTAGTTTTGTCGCGGTGTGTGGATGGCTTCGCTTCTTTTGAAGTAGTCGAATTTCTGTGGTTTATAACTTCGGATATGAAAACAACTTGATACCGGTTTTTATCTCATAAAACTGGGCTGTAAACTGTGATGTTGTTTTGCAGGCAAAAGGAGTGGGAACCGCTTTGCTTCAGTGCAGTACTTCAGATCTGACCTTTTTTTGCATTTTTGGGGAAATTCCACTGGTCTAAAACACTTTTATGTCTTAATAATTTTCTCTTAATAATTGGCACACTACGAATGCAGTATAAACAAGTGGAAATTCTTACCTCATCTATCTGGAGATACCACTGACCCTCAAAGCTGTTAGACCTGCAGCAACTAGAAGGAAGATGTGCAAAAACTATCAGGGAAGATCTTGTTGTTGTCATGAAACTCAACTAGTTCCCCTTTTTTAATTTTAGAGAAACTTTTATGGTTGACAGGGTGATGTGATGTTAAAACAAGAATGTAAGCTGTGGGGGAGTATCTTAAACTTTGATATGTTATGAAATTCAGATCACTAACTTCAAATGCTGTGCAATAATAAGCTGGTTTAACAATTGGGAAAGGATTCAGCAACTGTTTGTAAGCCTGAAATGGCCAAAATGAAGAATGCATGTATTGGATTGTAAATAACTCTCACTTTTTAAATTCATTTGTCTTTTGAGTTTTGTACTCTTCCCTTTCTAAATTTAGTGCTTTTAAAAAAAGGACAAAGAAATCCTATGACTAGCTGATTTTGAAATAAATGATGACAGAGAAGCTGTTTTGTTGAATTCATTTCTAAATAAGCGATAGTGTTATGATTAAAGGTCAACTTTACATGTTTAATAATTTAGTCAAATTTGTACCAAGTGTATTTAACATGATTATTTACAAATGGAAATCTGATTTTCCACGAGACACTCATACCTTTTTTTGATTAAATACTGAAGTCTAGATTTTTCAAAAAAGCCTCAGACGTGCCTTTTTTAACTTTATTTTTTTAGAGATGTTCCTTTTAGGCATTGGGGTTTTTGCACCAGAAGAAAGGCAAACCCTGCAGGGCAACATAGTCTTTTCTACTAAAGAAACTGATTTAGTTTGAAAAGTGCAAGTCAGATAGTTCATACTGAGCTTCTTCATCAAGTTTGTTCGTAGCATGCTGTGGTAACAAAATACATACATGGAAAGGCGTTGTTTGTTCAAAGGCATAAATGTAGGTCTTGTTCTTTGTACACAGTTTTATAACTGTTTTTAGAACTTTACACAATTTATTTTAGCCCTTGAAGTTGTTTTTCTTTAAATAATATTTCTTGTATCATTTGAAAACGTTTTGCAAGTATGCAACAAGGCATTTCTGGGAATGCAAAACTTATGATTATAAAACTTTGTTTTTTCAGGAGTTTATAACTTGGCTTTAAAAAATGCATTTTTTTCCCCTAATTTTTTTAAAAGGTCAGCTTGGTGTTTTAACTACAGTATGTGGTTTTCTTTTAAAAACATTTCTTTGCCAAAATACATTTTTGTTTCCATACCTAAACAGTTGGCTAGGAAATAAAGCAGCGCACTTTGTGTAACTGTAATTGAGAAAGAGAATGTTAAGTACTGGGTGTCTTTCTGTTAAGTAGTTTTTAAACATTTTGCAGATAGCTTTTTTTTTTTCTTTCTTAGCAGTACTACATGATTTGTGGAGGGAAATTTTCTTAATAACTCTAAAATTTTCTACACTGAAGACCTCTTCCCCCCCACCCCAACATACAAATATGCTTTATTTTCTGTGTTCTCTACATTTCACAGAGTTTTGCTTTGTTTATTATGGTATCCTGTAGGTGCTATATTGTCGTTGAGTCTTTTTAATGTAATATTGCTGATGTGAACAAAGCCCTGAGCAGCCTGGTAGGATCTCATAGCTGGCCCTGCTTTAAGCAGGAGGTTTTGCTAGAGACCTCCAGAAGTCCCTTCCAACCTGAGTTATTCTATAATTCTGAGATGCTACAGCAAGAATGTCCCTGTAACCTGATACTCTGATTTTATGCTTAGCTAGTCTGTATAAAGGGAATTGTACTGGGTCTCCCCAAAGCTTCATCTAATTTAGTATCATGTCTCCTACAGTGGCTGAAAGTGAATATTCAGGGAATAGTGTAAGGACAGGCCAAATGTAGCATTCCCCTGGTAAATTTTTTTTTTTAGTTTCCAATTATTTGCCATGCCTTTTTGTTTCTAATGGCAACTCACATACTTTTTATGTCTTAGGTCTTAATGTTTTCCCTCTTATTTTGTAGAGGAAGATGTGCTGTGGTTAGAAAATGTATAGCTAAATCCACAGGCCAAGAGTATGCAGCTAAATTTTTAAAGAAAAGAAGAAGAGGTCAAGACTGCAAAGCAGAGATTCTTCATGAAATTGCCGTACTTGAATTAATGAAATCTAATCCTCACGTAGTTAATCTCCATGAAGCCTATGAAACAGCAAATGAAATCATCTTAGTGTTGGAATAGTAAGTATGCCTTCATCAGATGTTCCACATTTGTAGTTACAAATCTCTCAATATACTCATTTTTTGCATGAGTTGTCTGAACACCCAGAACAACTACAGCAGTATGCTATATGCGTTATGCTAATGTTTCATTATGATATACTTTATAAGCTCTTGGGGACTTTTTTGATATGATTTATTTTCATGTAAATGCAAGAGTTGAATCAATTGCTGTTAATTTGAATCTTTGGGTTTGTATATGTGTTTTGTTACATCCGCAGCTAACGAGTTATGTCAAACAACATGGAATAAGGCAAAAAAACCCCCCACCAAAACCTATAGTAGTTCTGTACTCAAAATTTTAAAAAATGGACTGAAAGGTGGGTTTTGTTTTTTTTTTTACAAAAAGCTATCAAAAAATAAAGAGATTGTTTTTTCACTGCGTAACTCAGTTTCGTAGACAATTTCACTCAATTTCAAATTGCAGTAGCTTTTGTGCGTTTAAATAGTATCTTAGGAAGGTAATTTTGATTAAAACTTGCCTGTTTAATTTGAACAGATCATTTCTTCCGCTAGTTGGATTTTTGTAAAAAAGCTGATCAATTTTCAGGTCAGGCTAACCTAATGTAAAAACTTGAGTACAAACTCTAAGGTGTAATGATTATTATTTTTTTTAATATTTTTTTCTTTTATATTTTTTTCCACCCTTAAAGAATCTTTCATGCAAGCAAACTGGAGAGAATGTTCTTGAATCTCATAGAAAGTGTATAGTGCTTTGATGCATCTTAAATCATACAAAAAAAAAAAAGTAGCCACTGATACCAAGTACATAGATTTTGAAGAAGCTGAGCACATCCATGTTCAGTGAACTTCAGTCGCTGCTTGATGCTTTTTGGTGACTGAAAACTTGCAATTCATTTGTGGGGTCTGAGCTTCTAAATTTTAGTGGATTTGTTGTTTTAAAGTTGTTTGGCTTTTGGAGCTATTTCCTCCAAAATTCCTGTATCTTTTTAGATATCCCTGTGGCTTCTCATTATCTCTGAAAACAAGTCTAATTTGGGAATTTAATTTGAATTTGAGTTATCTATCATATTCGCCGATGTGTAAATTTTTGTTTGGAATGTAAGGAAGAAAAATGCAGCATATGAAATTAATTCAGAACATCTCTCTAGGATTTAAGTTTCAGTAGTATTTGAAGAGCTGTTAATGGCGATCTACACATGCCATGATCAATTCCTTCAAATTTTCTGAACAATGTAGCTAGATAATCTTTAAAAAATCTTAGCTCAAAACTTGAACAAGTGCAAGTTCACATAAAAGCCATACTGATTTTACTGCTTCTGTTTGAGCTCAGCTAACTCTATCTTGCTTAATAAAGCTCTGTGATGAAACAATTTCCTTATACTACATTGGTGTTAATGGCCTGCTTTGTAGTAGTGTTCAGAAGTCTTGCAGTAAGTGTTCCTATTTCTATTGGGATAAGCAGAGGACTGATTACACTTCTAAATTATGTCCTTCTGTAGCAGAATACGCAGATTTTTTTTGTTTGTTTGTTTCTTGTTATCAGAACTCTGAAGCAGTACTTTAAAAGAATTGCAATAAATTAGTATCTTACTCATAAAATAGTTTATAAACGTTTCCCATTTAGCCATATTTTTTTCTCCTAAGTATGGTCCTTGCCGTTGTGGGATTGTATTGGTGGGGTTCTTTGGAAGATGTAGTAGTAAGAATCAGTTTGTGTAAGCGCACATTTTCTAAATAAAGGAGAAATGGATGCTAGTTCTCAATAAGGCCATCTTAGTAGAGGGAATTACTGAAGGTGTGAATACTACAAAAGCCCCACAAAAGAGGTTGTTACTCTTCTAATCTGGGGCCAAAGGTAATTGGAGGAATCCAGTTATTTAGAGAGAAACCTGGCAGCTGTGCTAATTCATTTTACAGTTGTACCAGGCAGCTGTACTAATTTTCAAATCTGTCTAGTTTTGTTCATTGAAGAACTAAGAAAGGTCCAACAGAGTCAGATCAGTGGTCTGTCTAATCTGCTGCTGTTTCCAGCAATGGCTGTAGGGAGATGCTATTTAGGAAGAGCTGAGGAGCATATGAGCCTGTCCACTTTTTGCTGTCCGTGCAAAGGACATTGAGGTATTGTACTGAGGATACCTCTGCCTGTTCCTTTTAGTATCTGGTTATGGACCTGTAGTCTGTGAATTTTTGCCCTTTTTTGAACCTGGTGATACCATCTACTTTGGTAATAAATTCCAGATGTTCATTATCTACTATGTGAAGAAATATTTTTTTATCCGTTTAAAACTAATCAGCTAGTTTCAGGGGCCTCCTAGTTCTCATATTGTGGGATTTGGTGAATAACAGTTCCTTGTTTATCTCTAAAGCAGCTTTAGTTTTCGTAAGCCTCAATCATAGACTCCCCCACAATCTTCTATCCAAACTGAAGAGCCAATGTCTCTTTGGTTTCTCCTTGTAAAGCAACTATCTGTCCCCTTACTTGCCCTTCTCTGAATCTTCACTAATCTTACATGCTTCTTGGCGATACAGAAACCAGAACTACCTGCTAAGGTTTCATACTGAGCATCACTTTGCTGTTTTTGTTCCTAGTAGCCTTCCTGATGATAGCCATGTATGTTGGCTTTTGTTTTGGCTGCTCTGCACATTGGTCCAATTATTTCAAAGAACTGTCAATCAAAATGTCCTGAGCTGTACCTGCCAGTTTGGCATTGTGTAGGATTCTATTAGGTTATTTTTCTGAAGATATCTTACATTTACGTATGCTACGGGTCATCCGGTGCTCTTTTACTCGCTTTCTTGGTGCTGAACTTGCTTGTTAATGTCTTCCTTGAACTGGGGAGCCAAAACCAGGATGCTGCATTCTAGCTGCGGTCTGGTGTGCTGGGTAGAGTCACTTATCTCAGCCTACTGGCTGTGCTCCTATTACTCCAGCCCGAGGTGCTGCTGACCACCTTTGCTGCTTTCAGCTGACTGTCTCTGAGGACTCCCAAATCCCTTTCAGCAGAGTTGTTCAGCTCTTTACCATCTGGGTGTCTGCTCATCCAGACCATAACATAGTAACTTGGATACACTAATACTTTGGGAGACAGTGTTGAAAACCTTGTTAAACTTGAAGTAAATGATGTCCACTGCGCTTCTGCTCATCTACATTTTGTCATAAAGGCAACTGGGGAAGGCATTACTGACACCTCACGTAGCTCCAGCAGGTTAGGGACTGTGCTTATCCATGTCGTCCATTATCTAACTTTTTTAATAGACTATACTTTTGTTAACGATGCGATTCAGGCTTACTGATCTGTAGTTTTGAGGTAGCCCTTTATCCTTAAGAGATAAACTTCTGGCAATTAGAGCAACCTGAGTAAAGATTTCAAACTCAGCACAAAAGGAAACAGCTGACTGTGTGGCAACATGAAGTATAACTAGTAAACCGCATGCAACACAGTTATTTCCGTGCTTCCTTTATGCTGTCCTAATAGTGGAGCTCTCTGTAAGTAAACAACAGCCTTTTTCTGAGGAAGATGTATTTGAGATGCAGTGTGAAAACATGAAGCTTGAAATTTACTGTTTCCACACTAACAACAAAGATGAGATTGACAAAGTGACAGAGCTGAGTTCTTGTATTTCTGAATATTCTGTGTCTACTAGAGTTCTAGGAGATACTGCTTACTAACTGACTAAGCAACTGTGTATTTAATCATCATCAGCATGCTAAATTTTCTTCCTGGTACCTCTCTGATTTTTAGTCTTTGATCAGAGTGGCAGGGCCTAAGGTGGCAAGTAGGCAGTTTCCTCCCACCTCAGAAATGTTCTTCAGCAACTCTAGCTGTTCATTGCATTGTAGTTCTTACATTTACATCACAGCTACATCATGTAAAAAAAATTACGATTTTTACTCCTAAATTCAGAAAATAGGAATACTGCTGGGCTTTCTTGCTTTGAATTACTTATGGAACTGGCCTAATGGAAGACATTTTAGATTTGACTTGAAGAGAAAGGCTTCTTCTGTTAGGGAATGATGATAGAACTCATCTTCCTGAAGGCATCTTTGTACTCACTTGAAGGAAAACATACTTGAGGGTACCAAAGCATTATAAGATTTTCAGACACAAAGTTCTGTTTCACTATGTCAGCTGCTGTTGCTGGCTATGAGGAAAGAAAAAGCATCATCAGATTTTTTTTTTTTTCTTCCATGTGCTTATATGATGTGTCTTGGTGTAAGTGTGTGTGTAAAAAAAAAAAAAAAAAAAAAAAAAAAAAAAAACCAAACAAACAAAAAAACCACCCCAAAAACCACCACCAACAAAAAACCACAAAAAAACTCCAAAGACCCCCCCCAAAAAAACAAAAAAACAACCCACAAAAAACCAAACAAAACCCAAATCCCAAAAAACCACCAAGCACCAAAAAAACTCCAACAGGTATTAATAACAATATTTCCAGCTTCTCTGAGAATATGAACATATATTTATATATCATATAATTAGGTACTATATTTAAAATTTTTCCTCACTTGAATAGTCAACCTTAATAAGTAAATATTCTTGAATGTGTTTCAGTGCTGCTGGAGGAGAAATATTTGACTTGTGTGTCCCAGATCTGGATGACAGAATTGGTGAAAGGGATATTGTAAGACTTATAAGACAAATACTTGAAGGACTTTGCTGCTTGCATGAAAACAATATTGTTCATCTTGATTTAAAGGTGAGGCTGCAGCAGACTTTTTATTTTATACTTTATCTTCAATTTAATATTATGATAATCAAAGTCATTTGTTAAATAGATAACAAAGATGAGGAGAAAAAGGAGTGCATTAGAGTAAATAATTTTTAAAAATAAAATTTAGTAATAAGTATTGCATAATAGAAACTGCAACATCATTTAGTACATTGGGGGTTTTTCCAGCTTGTATTTTATTAATTGAGAATTAAATCTTTTCTATTCCAGCCTCAAAATATTTTGCTGAGCAGCATCAATCCTCTTGGTGATGTAAAAATTGTAGATTTTGGTATGTCTCGGAAGCTTGAGAATTCCAGTGAACTGCGGCAGATCATGGGAACAACAGAGTATCTAGGTATGGAAGAGTTGCTTCACGATTTCTGGTGTGTGGTTTTGAGAAAACAGAAACAGTTCATGTCGTGTGCTTATCAACTTATCAGTCATTACTGGAGAAAGAACAACAGGACAAGGCAACATGTTTTGAGCTGCTGTCTTTTAGTCAGCAAATATTTGCACTAAAAAAATCCCAAATTATATCAGTAAATGCACCTTTAATTTAATGCTATTGTATTTGCTGCGATGCAGACTGTTAACAAGAAATTTTGGCTATTAAATTATTTTGATTAGAGTTGAAATACAATGTTAGCATGCACAAAGAAATGTTCTTTGAATTAGGAATGCCATTTACTATGATGATTTAATGATATTTAAATATTCCTTAGAAAGGGAAAGATTGCCATTAACACTTGATTCTCTCTGAGGGGCAAGTTTCCTTAATGATCTGCCTACAGTCAATCTTAAGAGCACTTCAATCTGTAGCGAATACCTTGCTATCTAGCATACGCTAACAGCCACTGATCCTAAAATTGGCTTGGTCAGCTGGCTTTGCAGTGTTAATATGCTGAAGGCTTTATGCATTCCTCTTAAAAAGCTATACACTTGAAAATCTCTTAGAAGGATCTTCTATGTGCTTGCATCTGATTAGAAAGTATCTTGGGACTTGGACAGAATAGACTTTAGGCCATATAGGGCCATTTTAGTGTGAACCAATTAAGCATCAGTGTGTCTAACTGAACAGCAGTAACTTTTTTCCACCCTTGTGGCTTGAAAATAATAAACTATTATTGAAATGGCATGTTTAGTCTCATAATAATGGGTGGCAAAAAACCTGCCAGAAATGTAGTGTATGATTCAAGGCCACTTGAATAATATATCTATTAAAGTGTTTTTCTTCTCCCCATCTCTCTTTCTCTAGCTCCAGAAATCTTAAACTATGATCCTATTACCACAGCTACAGATATGTGGTAGGTTGTGTATGTTAATTCATTGTATGGAGGTAGGCGTGACCACTAGGGGCCAGATGCAGACTCTGATGCGGTTTTACCTCTCTTCCAGGAACACTCTTCTTTTGGTGCGCTGACCAAAAGAGGGAGAGTTGGGAGGGGAAGGAGCCCTCAGGATATAATTTGGGGCTTACAGGAATTACAGTATATGGGTCTGTTACACACTTAGTAGGGAATGCAGGTGGCTTCTGAGCATGCAGAGTATAGGTATTTGTTTTAAGGGAACAATGACAATGATTGGATGGCATACTTTAGGTATTAGTTACTCTTGGATGACATGCTTCAGGTATTAACTACTCTTGGACACTTCTTCCTACCCACTTTTGTATCATTAAATAATTTTACTGTACTAATGATAAGAAGTACTTTAACTTTCTACTTCTCATCTTTAGAGCAATACCTGCAGAATGAGTCATAAAAAATGAAACCAGTACCTTAAAGTAATCCACAACTTTATTAAGTATACCTTTGTAGTCCATTAATTGCATGAGCTATAGTAGTATAAAGGCTAGCTTTGGGATGTTTCCTTAAAAACATAAAAATATTCATATGCTCTTCTTAAAACTATATTTTAATTATTTAGATGCTCAAGAGTTGCTATGATCTAATTACTCCTTTGAAATTCTGAACTTGTAATAGTAATTAAATCTGTTTGTGAATGTTTTTTAACTACTTATTTACCTGCTTTTGTGGGAAGACATAAAACTGAACTATTGGTGCTTTTCTCAGAATGACAAACACAGCAGGTGCATGTTTCCACACTGTTATGAGTACTAAGATTTGATTTATCAGATCACAAAACCATTTTTATCATGCCTCCAGAAACCATCTAAGACTTTTATAATAAATTACGTGATGTGTGTTACATTCATGTTCTTAGGAGAAACATCTCAGAGGTTATCGTAACACAAATGTTGATTGTACAGAAAGCTTGACTAAATCTGTCTTTGATACTTCATCCAAAATTGTAGTGAAAGATGGGTTTTTATTTATGTGCAAACTAGAAAGTCTATCTTTTTGCAGTTCTATTGTCCAGAATTGCCACATGTTCAAGAATGAACTGTGTAAAAGTGATATATTTCGTTTTCCTAACAATCTCAATGGGAAGAAAAGGGTATTTTGAAAATAATCAAACTTCAAAAATCCCTTCATTGAGATATACACATAGCTTTCCTTGTGTGTGCATGTGCATACATGAAAGTGAGATGTTACATGATGTTTCTAATTCTTTGAGTGTGGCATACATCACCAGGAAGTTTGATCTGCAGCACAATAAATATGGGGGTTATATTGTTTAGGTATCCTGGTAGGATTATACATTGTGTTCTTATCTCAGGAACATAGGTGTAATTTCATACATGCTGCTGACACAAGAATCTCCATTTGTGGGAGCTGATAATCAAGAAACTTACCTTAATATATCTCAAGTTAAAGTGGATTATTCAGAAGAAACATTTTCATCAGTTTCACAGCCTGCCAAAGACTTCATTCAAAAACTTCTCATAAAAAATCCAGAGTAAGTAGCAAACTCTTCCGGGCAATAATCTTTTTTATGTTTGTAGAGCCCCTAGAAAAAGTGAACGTTAATTTGGGAGCTTAATACCACTGATATCAAGTCAGATGTTTCACAATGCATTGGTATTATTAGCTGGGTGTTTAAAAATGTAGGTTTAAGCTTTTCCATAACGTATGAAAAGGATCTTTGGTTCACAGTCTGGCTATTATTGTAGTCAGGCTTGCACTTTGAGTTGAGTTTCTTTATATATTCATTCAGAGGTTAGATTATTAACATACCTGATGAAATATATTCTAGAAAGGTCACATTCATGTCTGTAATTTAACCTGTTATTGCACAATTTGGAGAGACAAAATGCAATCTTTTTGATGCAGTGCTTTCTTGTTTCCTGACTTATGTTAATGTATCTTTCTACTTTAATACATTTTATATAAAAACTTGGCAGTCTTGTGACTGAGTGTATATTCTTCAGAAATGGATAGTATTTTGCCACGTTCAATCTTTTTTAAAAAAAGTTCTCAATCAAAAATACAAACTTCTTGTTTATAAGGCGTATTTCCATAACTTGGCATTCTTTGGGAATTCACACTCTAATCAAGGCCTTTCAAAGTAGCTGAACTTTGAGAAGATGTTCTTTGAGAGTGGGAGAATTACAGACATTAACTGTGTCTGTGCTTGCTGTAACTGTTGCAAATACAATTAAACACCAGCAAATGCAATTAAAAAAACCCAAACAAACCAAAAACACCAACCCTCCCTCCCCCTCCCAAACCCCACCAAAATGTCAGATAGAGTTGATGACATCATGTTATTTGGCCCTTCTGGAAAACCTAATGATTGAATATTCATTAGCTTCACTACTTACAGTGGTCTGTATAAAACACAGGACTTCAAAAGCATAAGTACGTGCATATATATATACATATATATATACACACACACAACGTTGAAACCATTCCAAGGTACTATGAATACCAGCTGAGAAATACCTGTTCCTTGTTCTGATGAAAAGCTTACTACTTCTGACACAGCAGTGTCACAGCAGGGGAAACTGTCAACTAAAATTTAGATACATAGTACCAAGTATTTGGTACTATGGTAGGGTCTAATTTGTTTTAGCAGCAGTGGGAGTGGTGGAAACCCAGCAATATTAACTCTTTAATATTAGTCAGTTCATTCCTTAGCATGTGTCAGAGCTATTTTAATTACATTTTTAGTATTTCTGAAATTAACTTAAGCAACTTTACCCTTTTCTCTTTCAAAGGGAAAGACCCACAGCAGAGGCCTGTCTTTCGCATTTGTGGTTGCAGCAAGGGGAGTTCATACTCTTGCGTAGCCCCGAAGAAACTTGTTGTTCTTCTCTAATGCCAGGACACACAACAAAATGCTCAGAAGAGTGGAATATAAAATCCAGTTGTAATGGTACGTGTAGCAACAAGGAAGACAAAGAAAATATTCCAGAGGACAGCAGTACAGTCTCCAAACGCTTCCGTTTTGATGATTCTTTGCAGTATCCCCAAGACTTCATGACAGACTTCGTATGTTAATGTGTAATACAGACTTTTATAAAATTAATTTAGCATAATCTATTCCAGTGGCGAATATAAGATTATGGCTTGCCAATTCGTGCAGCATTGGCATACTGGAAATGCACTTTGATTCTTTTATGCTGGTGCTTCCTTTTCTGTCCATTGCTGGCAATGGATTTAACTCCTGAGAAATTGGAGTTGTTGCACCAATAAAATGAATTATTTTTTTAAGAAGATATAATTAAATATTTTTGCACTTTTCAAGTTTTAGTCCAAAAATGATGCCAGAGTGAACAAACTAAAGCCTGAAAATGAATTTGTTTAAACTCAAGCTTCGCTAAGCAGTGGTTGAATACATGCATGTTTTTATGACTAGCCTTAATAAGAAATTAGTCTAAGCAGGGAAACTGAATCTAGCTGTCTTACTGGGCTTATTTGTGACCATTCTTATTGCTTTAAAGGGAAGCTAAAGTTAGTATGTTTTGGGAATACAGTACATCAGTTTTTCCTGTGTTGGTTGGATCTCTGGAATGCTTGAATAGAAAACAGGTAGATTGTCAGCCCTTGTGCTAGTGGTCCTTTGCTTCTTATCAGTAAGCTATATTTGAAGATTTTGAGGGTCCCATGCTGATGTGAATATTTGATAAACTTGTTAGCTTGCTTTCATAAAACCACCGAAATACTATCATCTACCTGTATTGACCTATTCCTCATCTTAACAAAAAAAAAAAACAAACCCACAAAAACCCCCCAAAACAAAAAGCCTCTTTAAAGTAACAACTGAATAAACTGAAAATAACCATTTTTGCCAGTGAAGCTGCAACTGAAAGCTTTTCATTATGCCCCTCTCATGTAGAAGTACAGTGCATCTTTCTGTCAGTTACTGTTATCCATAATAACTTAGCTTCATGCCTGCTCGGAGAAATGGACTGCAGTGTGTTAGTATGTAAGTACAAACTACCTAATAATTGTTTTAAGCCTTTAAATTTGGTGGGTGTATTTTTTTAAGTTATATCCCTTCCACTTCCTGTTTCTAGGCTCTGAGGAAATAATGCCTATGTCAAATTTTGACTTGGAGCAAATACCAATCATGCCTTAACAGCCTGGAACTAATACTGACAAGATAAAATCCTAATCATAACACAGAGGCTGGAAGTCTTTTTGTGTAGGGAATGTATTAAAACTCTTACAAATATTTTGAAAGTAAATGGCACTTTACAATAGTTTTGGGATTTTCCACTCCTCAGAGCTTAGACTTAATAGTCTTTGATTTGGTTTCTTTGTATAATGTCACAATCTGATAATCTTTTTTCAAGTGTGCCTGTGGACTTGTCAATACTTAGGCAGATTGAAGTTTTGGAACAGCATGTGACCAAGAGGTGAACATGAGTGCTACAAGGTTGTATTTTATCTTTGTTCGCACAGGGAAAGAACAGGTTTTACTACAAACAGATTTCAATATAAGGTATCACCATAATGCATGGGGAATTCAGGTCTGTTGTCTTTATTTTGGGTGACACTCATGTTGACAACTGAAAAGTCGACTGAGGTGTAAAGTGTGTAAGATCATCTTTCAGCTTACATTTGTCAAACTAAGTTTTCCAAGACTTAATCTCATGCAAAAAGAAGTAACAGATGTATTCAGCACGTATGAAGCTCTGATGCCTAGGTATAAATGAACTACACTGAGTCTCCTCTGTATTAATTCTCATGTAACTTTTTTCAGTGACACTGATAATATATATATATCTCGATAAAACGACTTTGCTGGAGGCAGTTGCTGGATTGTGTTCAGGAACCGTATACCCTTACTTTTTGAAGTCCGTGGCTTTTCCCAGTTTGAGTCTTATCCAGCATTGAGTCTGATTTGAACTAGGTAAATTAAAAATAAGAACTATTTTATACATTTTTAGAAGTTAAAGTTCACTTAAGATGAAGAAAATGTCAAAAAGCTATAATGGATGAAGCTAGACAAGAATGTTTATAAAACTGTTAAATTTTAAAATTCTGCAAAAATATTACTGAACTGAAATTAAAACTGGGAAGTTTGTGAAAGTCTTCATACATTAGTACTCTGTTTTTAACATCTGGAAAACAAAGCTGAAAGCCTGTGCCAGCACTTTATGACAAAATTGTTATTCCTAAAGATTTTTATCATGGTATCTGATGTTTACATTTCTTACTACTTTTGGAGCTAACTTATCTTTAAAAAAATGAAAATCGGTCTTATTCAAGGAACTTAAGTTTTGAAGACTTTATTTGTACTTTATGTAAACTTAAAATATACCTTGAATCAAATATTGTTAGATCAGTGGGTTTGATTTATTTAAAAATACTATTGTGCATGCGTAACTTCAGTTGAATGTAAATACATTGTAAACAATTGTTAGCCTGTCTTGCTTCCTGCCATATTACTGGGAATTACCAAATGTAAATGAGTGATGAGTAACGTTTTAAGATGACTGAAGTCATATTTCTGTGTAGTTCATGACCTTTTTATATTAAAAATGTTAAATAAACTTTGCTTTTTTTTTTTCAAAATTCTGTGTTTTCATTTCTTCACAGAATCAGAGAATGGTTGAGGTTGTGTGGAGGTCATGTTGTCCAACCTCCCTGCTCAAGCAGGGCCACCTAGACCTGGTTGGCCTGGACCATGTCCAGATGGCTTTGAGTACCTCCAAGGAAGGAGACTCACCTTTCTGGGCAACCTGTTCCAGTGCTCTGTCATCCTTACATTAAAAAAAAGTATTTCCTTACATTCAGGCAGAACCTCCTGTGTTGCAGTTTGTGCCCATTCCCTCTTGTCCTGTCACTGGGCACCACTAACAAGAGCCTGGCTCCATCTTCTTCGCACCCTGCCTTCAGATATTTATCTATGTTGGTAAGACTTTGTTCCACCGATCACCACCCCCAGGCCTGGCCATTCAGCCAGTTTTCAGTCCACCCTGCTGTCAGCTCATCCAGCCCGTACAGCAACAGCTCCTCTATGAGGTTTTGTGGGAGACAGTGTCCAAGGCCTCGCTGAAGTCCAGGTAGGCGATGGCCACTGCTCTCCCCTCATCTGCTGGCCAGTCATTTCGCCACAGGAGTTTAAGTTGCTCAAATGTGACTTCCCTTGTGTGAATCCATGCTGACTACTCCTGATGAATCATGAACTTAGCAGCTAACTTCCTGGAACTCTTTTATATGTGCCTGGGTTTTATACATACAAAGTTTGTTCCTATATGTAATGGTCTAGTTATGTCTTAGAGGATTTACTGAGGTGATACCTTTTATGTTAAATCCTAATGGCCTTTGCTGAATGACCACATAAGGAAACTTAAGTGGAATGTTTGTAACACATATTAGCCTCCAACAATTTTCCTTTAGAAAAGCAATTCAGCTCAAAAGAGCTGGTAACTTCTTGTGGCCTGGATATGTTTCCTACAAAGGCACATTTCACTGATTAAATGAAAGCCTTCTCATTGTTAGAAATGCACAAATGGGCTTTCTTTTTAATGAAATAGTGTGTTCTTGTGCTTGGTTTGGTGTTGCTTGTAGCATTATGTTCAGAAATTATCTGAGTATTTACGTTTCCTGTATTGAAGGTTCTTGTCAAGAATGCTGCCTTTTTTCTTTTTTTTTTTTTTTCTTAAGACAACTAGAAAACAAACTACTCTGTTTAACACTAGTAGTGATTTGAGCCAGCTTGAAATTTTTGTCTTTTCCAAAGGCCTTTTAAGGAAGAAGACATATTAGAAAAATGCATCATCTAGATAATAGCTGACCATCTTACCAGAACAGTTGTGCTTGTACTCTTGCCAAGTAAGTTAAGTTTTGGTTGGAAAAATATATTTTAAAATTGGGGCAAGATAAAAGTGTGCAATTAATGTGTGTGTGTGTTTCAGAAACCAATCAACCTGTGCCTTAAGAACCTGGCAGCTGACAGCCTTGAAAATACTGCTTGGCCCACTCAGCATTGGAGGAGTGAGCAAGATACGGAATGAATCAGCGTGCAGAAAGTCTGCCAAATTAATGCTAACATTACAAAGCTGAATTGCTGAGTCACATACCACTGCCTGAGAGAATAATTAAATTTGTTAATTAAAAGCAGGTAAGTGATTTATGACATAAAAATTTTTATCTGGTTAGCCCATGTGTGTTAGCCCTAATAAATAAGGGCTAGACTATCACATGAAGTACTCAAAGAATCAATCATTTCACGTGACAGTGCTAGTTTTTTGTCATTTTTGCAACACAACAGGAAGATAAAGGATGATTTTTTGACCCAGTAACACCTGTGACAAAAGTGCTGCCTTTCAGTAAAATGAAGCTTTCGCCTTTGAGAAGAGTGTGAACAGCGAGTTCTGTGAAAAACACATTTGCATCCAGAGTCAGTAAACCAGCATGCCTACGTTGACCACAAAGTGTTCATATTTCCTTTAGTGTTGTGATATTGTTGATAGTGAATAAAGAGTCATTTTTCTCTTTTAATCTGGCGCTGATAGGTGCTCAAGCTCATTCTAGTGTTCCTTTGGAGTGGCTGGGCAGATGAACTAGGCCTATGAGTGCTGGCCTGTTAACTTGCCTTGTTTCTGTTGTCACAGACGAACCCAGATCTCTTCACTGTCTTTAAAAATCTTCTCCGTGTTGCGGTAACTGGAGGATTGTGTTGTACATCTGTGCTGGTACCATGGTGGCTGTTGTAAAACAACTTGCCAAGTGATCTTTCCTTGATGGTCAGCAACCGTTGCGATATGAGCAGCAGACTCATCTGACCAAACACATGCTGCTTATTGCACAGCATATTTCTGAGAATGGTTTTTACAAACAATATGTAAATAATTATCACTCTTCTTATATATTATCACTCTACTTATGTTTGTGCTTCTATATTTTTAGTCTAGGTGTGGCAAAATAAGGTATAAAAGAAAACATATAGACCTATTTTTATCTAAAAATTTGAGCTGAAAAATGTATCCTGATTTTTTTTTTTTTCCCCCCCACTGAAAACTTTCCCAAAGTGTAATGGCTCACCATTCATGGTGAGTTGAAGTGTTAAATTCCTTATCTTTTGAAATAATTACCTCATCAAATTGCATTTTAAGTGCTGTCCAAAATTTCCTGTTGGCTAGTAATGATGGATTTTTTTTTAATAGTCTGCTCCATTTTTTTAAATTGTTTTTAGTACTGTTCTAAAACAGATGCTGAGGAGTACTTACTTTGTATTTGTGTGTACTCCCTTCTTCTCTTCATCCTTTTGTCATTTTATTCTTTTGATTTTATTTTTATCTCTGAAGTTAGATTTAGATTGTTTTGTTAGATACGACTATGGGATTTCAGATGAAAGTGAGTTGTTAACCAAACACAGGAAGGCAAGAAACAGAGTTGTAAACCATTTTTTTTTGCTCTGTCCTCTTATGGCCTTGGAAAGCTGATTAAAATCATCTGGCATTGTGTTTACCTAAATAAATTGTGTTTAACTGGTCACGGCAGGAAAAGAATGAAATGTGGGGAGAAAGGGGAAAAGAAAAAACAGCAACATAGAAGTTCTTAGTTCTCTCTAAGAAGAAAGTTCTTTGGATAATGAAAAATACTATACACACAGAAACTGATTTTCTCTATAACGTTCCTAATATTAGCAATCTATGTCTTTCCTCCTCTGAAGAGTACAAGCAGATGCATTATTTCCAGTTTCCTAATCAGATAATGGAAAAACAAAATTTCACTTTCTACCAAAAGGAATCGCAACGCCCAAAAGCATGTGGCAACGTGTGCTGAACGTGCTACTGCCTTCTGTAGGTACAGTTTCTAATAGTTAAATGACTGATATTAAAGAGAAATAGCAAGGATTTCCCTTTGCATGTTTTCCAGCTAGACTGTTATCTATTATAGCCAGTACAGTGTACAGCTTGTTTGAATCTCCCTTAAAAAATGTTGAGTATGAGGGTATTTCTCTTTTCAAAATCAAAACCAGGCTTTGGTACTGTTTTAGAAAATGCACTGGGAATTCCAAGTGATGTTGAACTTTCTGCAGCTGGACAAAGCAAAAATACCCTACTGGTTCTTTGCCTGTGCGATTTTAACAAAGGGGCTTTTATGTTTAAACTTGATGTACAGACTCTTGCTCTATGTACAGTTCACAGGGTTGGTTGCAGGCCTGCAGCAGAGCTCATTTATAGGGGTTTTCCAGCTGTAAACTGTAGTGCTACCTTTTCTGTGTTGCTACTGTGAAAACATAACAAAACCTCTCATTTCAAATTCACAAACTACCTAACATGGCAACAGTGGTTTCAGATCCCACTGAAATCCAAACCTGGTCACAGCAAAGTGTTAGAAGTTTTATTTAGAGTGGTCAAAGCATCAGATTCATACTGCAGGGAACACCCATTGACTACCAATGAAACTGAAAGAGATTTTTATTTATATTTTCTTGTATTATTTAATTTACTGACACAGGGCTGCGGGGGGGGGGTGTGTGAGGTGGGTGGCAGGTTGTTTCAATACTATGTCTATTGTGTAAAGATGGGCTGATGCATGATGCAGCACCTGAAAAATCTTTGGTTGCTGTTGTGGTTTAGACACCCCAGTCTAGCCATTAGAGCTCATTAAGAATGATTTTTGCAAGCACAGCTGAGTTCTTTTGCATTGTTTCTTTTGAGCATAGGTGTCACTGCTTTGCCTGAAGACAAGCAGCTGCATTCACTTATTGATATGTTGGTTAATTTAAAAGGTAAGCAGGAATGCCTGCCTCAACTGCAGTTCGTGGTACATGCTACTCAAAGCAATTTAAACTATCCTTATTTTCCTGAAACTGGCAGGCCTCAAAAGGGCACCAAGCATTTTCTACTGGAAGACAATCTCAATGAGCTAACAGCAAAGTTGAAACTCAGCTTGCTGTAGCTGCAAATATATTGCAATAGCTTAGAAATGACCATCACAGGTGTAAGCCATTCTCTGTTGTTTACGGCTAGTAAATGGCATGTCTTCAACCATTAACACCCGAGCAGGTAGCCTTGCTGAAACTTCAGGCGACTTCACCAAGGGCAGCTGTGACTTTGCCAGCGAACTTGACGGCAGAAAGCAAGCTGCTCCTCGGCTTCAACTTCTGGACGTTCTTCTCCCGTTCTCCGCCGCAGCAGGTTCTGGGTTAGGCCAGACCCCGCCTTTGCTGCCGCCTCGATAACGTGTTACACGCCGGGCGAGCAGGGAAGCAGCGGCAATTAGCTGCGCTACCTCCGGCTGCAGACGGCCCGTACTGGCAGCGGCGCGCGGCGGGCGCTGCCCGCTCTGTCCCTCGCGCCGAGCCGCTGCTCGCGCCTGGCCGTTGGGATTCGCTGTGCGCGCGGTGAGGGCGGTGGCGGCTAACGGTCGCGCTCGGCGATGCTAGGTAACGGCGGCGTCCCAACACAGCGGCGCTGCCTCGCCCGCGCAGATATGGGCACCGAGCAGGTACGGGGGGCTGAGGGGGCACGGCGGGGCCTTCTGCCCGGAGCCGACCGCATCTGCCCCGGCTCTGGCAGACGGAGGCTGGGGGTCCCGTGGTGGCCCTCGCCTCGGGGGCGGCTGTAGGGCTGGGCTGGGCGGCGGGGAGCCGCGGGCTGGCTGAGGAGAAGTGCCTTGGACAGCGCTCGCTGTTCACGGGGCAGAGAGCAGGACACTCGGGTGCGCCGGCTACGGACTGGGACTTGTTCCCATCTGAAAAGTGGCGTTTTTCTTTTAAACCTTAAATAGCAAGCTTGAATTAAGCTTCTGAAATTACAGGTTTTTATCCTTGACACTTAAATGCTTGTACTCTGTAAGCGGAGATATGGTGGGGCAGCCGTGTTTGTAGAGAAAGGCCCATTACTCGTAGGCTGGTTGTGACTGATACCCTCCAGAAAATTTAAACCGTGACGTCTGTGCCATGAACTCCTTAAATCAGGTTTTCAGAAGCAACGTAGTCCTTGCAGCTGGCTAGATTTCCTTTCATTGCTTCAGCAGTGCAAATTTAAATAGGTATTTTTTGTTTGGGTTGCTGTCCCTGTAGTGTTTTCAGAGAGAATAACTCTCTCCTAAAGGTATCCTGTTATAAACCACAGAAATGAATTTCAGTCTTTAGCTTGGAACAAAATGTCATAAGCCCTCTCCCCATTTTGGTTGTAGTGTTTGGGGTTTTTTTTTGTTTGGGTGTGTTGTGTTTTGTTGGTGTTTTGGTCTTTTTAAAAAACATGAAGAGATTTTAATTAATTCAGTTTATTTTCAGAACTGCAAAAAACTTAAATGCTGAAGACAAATGCCAATAGAAACTTTTAGCTATGAATGTGGTTTTAAATCACTGGGTATTCACCAATACTAATTTGTATTATTTCTCTAGCATCCTGATTGGGTTGTAGTTGGTTAATGTAATTATAAGGAAGAGTCTGCCCTCTTAAATCATGTTGTTCTCCTACTACTGAGTCAGTCCTGTTCTTTTAGTCTCTTTTGGTTTTGATGTTCTTATTCAGATGTTGTTCTCTAATGAAATGTGAGAGAGATTTTAAGTTAAATTATTCAGTATCTTCCTTCAGTGAATTAAAAGTTCACCAATTTTTCTTCGGGTGTGTTTCTTCTTGAGGTGCATATTAGAGGCTGAGAGTTGGCTGCTCATAACTATCTGAGATAGTCCTCACTGTCCAGGACTCTCTTTTTAGTACATATTATTGCCAGTAGTAGGTTCCCAGTATACTATTTTAAAATATTGGCACTGTCTTCAGTGGAACTAATTTCAATACTGAATTTAACAGTATCAGAAGTGTAAGTTGTGGTGCTGAATTCTATGTTTTTCAACAAAGAAAAATCTAAACAAAACTGTGTAGTGTTGTGTATGAAGACAATGTATACAGTCCTAGTCATTTTTGGAGCCCTATTATTTGTAAAAATACCTGGTTTCTTTTATTGGTTCCTAACCAGCAATCTAAGAATTAAGACTATGGACCTTGTCACTGAGAGAAATAGCTAATATTCTTCCAGGAATTCAAAACCATTTTCTCTTATACAAAAGATTTTTTTTTCTTATCCATCCCCTTCTGAGGGTAGTAGATAGCATTCACCATCTGCTTTAGAATCTGGACTAGAGCAAAAATGACCTTTATATTTCAGTCTCATTACACAAGACACAGACTACAAAGAGCGTGTCTATACTCAAGGTTCAGAACCACCTAAGGTGACTTTGCCTGAGCCAGCTCCAGTCCAGCAGCTGTAAAGTTGTTGACAACTCAGAGTCCATCTGATCATCACTGAGACGGTTAGGGGGCTGGAGCACTTGGAGTATGAGGGGAGTCTGAGGGAGCTGTACGTGTTCAGCTTGGAGAAGAGAAGGAGGTGGAGGAATGTAGTTACTGTCTTCCACTGCCTGAACTAGAGAGAAAATGATGCCAGATTCCTGGTGCTGTGCAGCAGCTGGAGGAGAGGCAACATGCTCAAGTTGCAGGGAGGGAAATTCTGACTAGGCATAAGGATGACATTCTTCACAGTGAGATATGAATCAGGGGAGAAGGTTGCCCAGAGAGGCAGTGCCTTTAGAGACCTTCAGATCTCAACTGGACAAAGCCCTGTGCAATCTGACCTGACTTTTTGTAGCTAGCACTGCTTTGAGAAGGAGAGTGGATAATGAGAGGCCCTTTTCAGTGTATTTTATTTCTATGATTCTATCATAGTATGTTTGTATAGAGCTGTGTCCAGACCAATCCAAACTCTGTCTGTAGGCTATACTGCACCCTATAGGCTTATTGGCTTGGTAAGCAGTAGTTTTATGATGCAGTGTGGATACACTATTAGGAGATGTATTCATGCTAATATTACAAGAGACTGGTAGTTGTTACAAGGTCTGTGGTAAGAGCCTTTTTGCAGTTGAATGTGTTAAACTGCAGAGAAATAAATGGCTTCATATTTTCCCAGTAGAGTTACATCTACTCCAACTACCAGACAAAAAGCAAGCTTGTCACGTAAATCTTTCTGTATTGGTCATAATACTGCTTTTCCCTTGCTTATGCTGAAATAAATTCATCATCTGTGTCACTGCAGACTATGACACTGGTATGGGCATTAGAATTTCAAGGTGTGAAAAATCTTGCACATGGACCATGCCTAACTGGAACATAGACTGTTGAGATCGTTAAATGAGAGACTGAAAGAGATATGTGGTTATTGTGGCAAAATCTTCAGTCACCTTTTCTGTAAATGCCAAAAAAAGCTAGATTAAAAATATCAAAATTGGCCTGCTTGGTGGTTAGAGTAATCTAATTCACCAGGCATTTTGATCTCTATGCAAGGGGAAGCCAGATATATTTAATCTCATTTGGAGGGAGAAGGGTAGAAGATGGATTTTTTTGTTAAGAGTAGTGCTGTTGGTTTTGAAACAAGATACTTAAAACATTTTGTTGTATAACTCCCTCTTGCAGCTAGTGGTAGTCAAAGAGTTTCTCTGAATCATGTTCAGGGGAAAAACTTCCTAGAGCTGGAATGAGTTTGCTCCTCTTTTTGCAAGATGGACCACAGATTATGCAGAGATTACTAACAACTGATAATGTATGTCTATACGTATTTTATAACTGTCAAATTCCTGTATTTCGTGGGAGGTTTTCTTTGAAGCCTGATTTGATTTTTGGCTCACTTGAGAGTTGCCAGAGTTTATCCTTGACTGCAAAATTAATGTCAATAGTTAAGTGCCTAGAACTTCTGTCAGTTCTTCACCACAGCAACTGTATTGCAAATAATAGCTAGCCCGATTTGTCTAAGGACAGCTGGGGTATGCTGCATTGTATCTTTCTGCTTGTATCGGGTGCTTTGTATCTTTCTGCTGTTACAGCCTTTGCATAAGATACAAAGCAGAAGGAGGACGTCTGTAGCATAGACATGTAGTCTTACTGCAAGTGCAGCTGCATGGAAAGAGGTGGCGTGGCCAGTGCCAGGGGTATTGGTGGTGGTGCGAAACAGAGGAGAAATAGAATAGCCAGAGAGTTATGTTAGAGCCAATTTTAAATAATTTTACAACTAGATTGTCTTGTTTGTTTATAGGAAGTTGCTATACCTTCCTAAAATGTGCTAGCCAGAGTCCTGGATGTGGTCGGAGAGTGCTTTTGGACAGACAGCTTTGATGTCTGATGCTGAGGGATCGGTGTTGTGAAAAAACAGAATACCGGGCACACTTAAATGAAAGTTTATGGATTAGAAAAAAAGGACTATTTTGTGTTTTAAAGGGTGTTGACTGAGGAGCGGGAATCAAAAAAATTTTTTTTTGTATTATTTCATGGTATCTCATAGTGCTTTAATGTATATCTTGGCAAAAAGGTAATATAAATGCTTCCCAGCCTAAAATTAATTTTTCAGAGCTGTGACTTTTCAAAGGTATTTGAGAAAGTTGAATTCTACATGGAAATACTCTAGAAAGATTAGGGGAAGTGATATGAAATTGTATGTGTAAAAAAATTATTATATGAGGTAAAAACAGAATTATAGCTAATTACAACTTTTAAGTATTCCCAGAAGTCTAATATTAGTAATAATTTAAATGTCTAGTTGTGATTTTCTTTCTTTTTTTTTTTTTTTTTTTTTTTTTTCAAGCCCAGTCCAAGTGGCAAAGGGAAGTTGGCAAAGAGAACAGTGAACTTGTTACCACAGTTGTCTCAGGTAGTGTTGTCAGCTTTTTTTGTAAGCTTTCATTTTCAAATATGTGTCACATCATGGTTATGTAAAGGTTGTGGTTCTCATTCAAATATGTGCTCAGGTGTATATTTTCTCTCTCTCTTTCTGCACTATGTATGTATATTATATTTGTATATGGAGCATTGCTTATATTTTGATATTTTGAAAACATTGAAAGTGGAGTATTTGAACAAATTTGAAACTAAGCAATGTACAAAACTAGAGAGTTTACAAATATTTACGTATGAGTTTAACATGCTTATGTCTACTTGTCTGGATATTTAGAATTTGAGGGCAACATATAAGTAGTAGTTTATTGTATGATTTTTATGCCGCCTTATTGCTGCTGTATATTAGGCTACAGTTTCTTTGATTTACTATATTTAAGAAGTCTTGAAGTGTCTGTTAGTAGCACCTACAAGTGCAAAACTAGAATATAAAATATTTATTCCAGGCAAGATCTAAACCACTGTGGCAGCAGACTTGTCCCTCATTCCATCTGAGCAAAGAACAGAAGGATGACGAGTCAGATGAGTTTACTTTAAAAAATGAATGTTCACCTGGTAAGGTTAACATTTTTAGTACTACTGAAGAAAACCTCTTGGAAACATAAATATGTGTGTGATACATTTGATCATTTTTTAAAACTTAATTTCAAAATGTATTTTCTGCAAGGAGAATGCTTAAAGCTGAGATGCAAGAAACACAAGATACAGGATTCTAGAGATAATGAACCAGGTGCTGGACCATCAACTTCTACACTGCAGAGCAGCAGTCATCTGAAAAAAACCCATGAAAGTTTTAGAAGTGCTCTTGTTCACATTATATTGTGAGTTTCCTTATCTTTGAATAATGTGGTTTTCCTTTTTCATAGATGAATTTTTAAAATTAAATTACTTTAAAATTTTGATGATTGCAAATTGAAAGTATGTATGTGAGCATGAACTATATCACCAATTTTAAAAGCTGAACCTTAGCAGGTAAAATACAGGCTTGGTCACATGCTTCAGTGCTCTTTTTGAATCAGAATATCTTGTGCTAATTGTAAAGTTTTGGCAGTTACATTTTTTGTTTTGTTTGTTCACAACTGACATGTAAGATGGCTATATATTACTTATACCAGTAAAATGTATGTATACTCTTTGGTTTTTTTGTCTCAGACAGCAAGACCTTAATGAAGATCAGCTTCCATCCCTTGATGGAACCCAGCCTCCAGGAGCAGATTCTTCTACACCAATAGAGAAAGATATTTTGGTAGCTAAAGACTATTTTCTAGAGTGTTAAATGAAATACAGTGCCAGTCATTTCTTGTAAATATTGACAAGATGATTGTCGCAATGAAAGATGATTGACAGTGACATATTTTTCTGCTATCGGTTTCACACAATATAGTGTTACTGTTGAGGATGGAACATTAAGAACGTATGGATGATTGAAAGAATTGCAAACCAGAATAGTAACTGGAGGATAACCAATGTCAGGAAGTAATACATGAATCTTTTCTACACTTGATGAAGGTGAGAATAACTTGCAAGGGAGGGTGCACTGCTTTATCTGAGCAGATAGAATCCATAAGACAATTCTCTTTGTGTTACCCTCATCTAAGGGCTAGGGTGTTCTTCATTCTCATTCTGGTTTAAGATACCTTGTATGATAATTGTATACACAATTTTGTGATTTATGTATATTTTAAATAGAGTAAGTTCATTTTGGGATAAATTTATCAAAATAGATTCCTGTGTTACTTCCTGACATTGGTGATCTTCCAGTTGATATTCCATTCTGCATTTCTTTGAATTTGGGCTGATATATTTCTTCATCTATGTTCCTTTAATGCTCTGAGGCTTTGTTATTCAGATTTCACATGCCTGTTTAAATGCTGGCATACAAGCAGATGTACTTATTTGTGGTTATACATTCATATTCTGAGCAATGCGTTAGCTGTACGTTGCATATCCACACAAAACTCTGCAGAAGGCATGGCTTTCTTTTTGAATGTATGGTGCAGCCCCAGACCTAATGGATAATAATGGCAGTATTGGAATGATGAGATAGATGAATATATATATTGAAAATTTATTTAAGGAAAAGATTGGTGCTGGGGCAGTGCAAATGAGAGCATCTCTCTAGAATTGTAGAATTGTAACAGCAAAACAAAAACCAAAGCCAGATTTCTATGAGTTATGTTTGTTCTTCAAGGAAATACTTGTGTTTTATCTCTTATCAGAGAAATAGAATGAGTCTTATGCCACTATACCCTGTTTTATTATCTCAACAGCTTTTTTATCGTTTTTCTACCAACTAGTGTTTGGCAGGCTGATGAAGATATTTACGTCAGATTTAGTGATGTACTTGTAATTTATAACATAAATCAGTATTTAGTACTAATTACATTTATTTTTATGAAATAAGCTCATATATCTAGCTGAACCTGTAGTAGCAGTGACTATCTAGTGCTGGACTTAACTGATGCATCTTATTTTATCCTGCAGAAATACTATTATTACATTCGCCATGGAATCGATACAGCAAATGTGGCCCCAATGGATGAATCATGGCTAGATCACATCTTAGCTTTAATTCCACATCATCTGAAAGTGTATGATGAAATTATACATTCACTGACTGATGAAATGAAAGAAGACTATCTTCTGAGTATAAAAAAAGCTATAGGTAGATTTCTGGGAGTTTACTTGCATTTTCTCTGAAGTTGCTAATATTCAGGAGCATTCATTTGTTGAGTGCTGTTCACTGCTGAGAGCTACCGTTGTGGAAGAGTTATATAAAAGTGCTCTCCTGGATGTTAGAGGCACATTTTAATAAAAAAAATACTCAATTTTTCTTATCCTTTTAATGATCGAAGCTAATATTCAGTATTTTTGATCTTTCAACACTTTTAAAAAACATTATTTTATAAATTCCTAATTAATACTACAGCTTTCTCCTAAATCCCTTTTCATTGTATATCTAGATAAAAATGTTCATCTCAATGAGTTGGACATTTTGATTGAGACATAGAGGTGCTTGAGCATGTCCAAAGAAGGGCTGTGAAGCCGGTGAAGGGTCTGGACCCAGGTCTTATGAGGAGCGGCTGAGGGAACTGGGGTTGTTTAGCCTGGAGAACAGGAGGCTGAGGGCAGACCTTACTGCTCTCTACAACTACCTGAAGGGAGGTTTTAGCCAGGTGTGTGTAGGTCTCTTCTCCCAAGTGACAAGCAATAGGACAAGAGGAAATGGACTCAAGTTGTGCCAAGGGAGGTTTAGATTGGATATTAGGAAAAATTTATTTACCGAAAGGGTTGTCAAGCACTGGAACAGGCTGCCCAGGGAAGTGGCTGAGTCCCCATCCCTGGAGATATTTAAAAGATGTGTAGATGTGGTGCTTAGGGACATGGTTTAGTGGTGGACTTGGCAGTGTTAGGTTAATGGTTGGGCTTGATGATTTTAAAGGTCTTTTCCAACCTCAATGATTCTATGATTGTATTCCTTTACTAAGCTTATTTTGGCTTGACTTTTTTTTTTTTAAATACTTTTTTCAGTTGACTTTGTTTTAAGAGACACCAGGGAAAAAGATGAAGACAAGAAGAAAGATCTTCTTCTACCTCATCGTGCAGAGTAAGAAAATACATTTATTCAAAAACACTGACTAGAGAACAGTGCGGTAGAATAGCATGAACAGTCTTAATAGTGGTAGGCAGTGTCAGCTGTAAATAAGACTTAGTTATTAGTTATGTAAATTCAAATAATCATTATACAGCATCTTTGGGAAAACCCCTGGAATATATGTGTCTACCTTGACAGGTTGCTTGGAGTTAGTTTTGTTTACTTGCCAGTTTTGTAACTGGTAAGAAGTGTCACAATTAATCCCACAGCATTTGAAAATGGGATATATTACGCCAAATGCTTACGTATGAACTCCGTTCTAATCAATGGAACAATGTCCTATTCTGCACAGATTCACTGAAGCTGTCTTATTTACAGATTATGACAGTTTGGTTCAATACATACAGGTTTAAGGTAAATACAGACTGTTTTGTTTCTCAGAACAATTCAGCGATATGTAGTATAAACAGCGATAGATGCCTAGCTTTTCTGGCTGGATTTTCCGGTATGTAGCAACCTCCATACTGGAGTGGATAGATGTAACCTGTATTTAGAGCAATGAACTATCTTCATTCCATTCACATTTGCCTTAAAAAGTCTGCAGTCTACTGAAAGCAAGTGTACTGCTACTCCCAGGATCATACATCTGTCCAGTGCGGATCAGCCTACCTAGTATCAACTTTCCTAGAATATAGTTTAATTCTTCCCGAGATGTGAAAGTGAAGAGGTACCTCTTTCATAGTTATAGCCAAAAGCTGGTAAAATAAATTTGCCTTGTAGAGGAATGAAGTCTTACAAATGCTGCAGAAACAGAACATTTCTACCAATATCATCTGGGCTTTATACTGGGGGCAGCATTACTGAGTGGTTTTAAAAAACAGAAAAGGTTTTGTTGTAAATAATTTCTGGCCTGTGGCTTGAGGTAGGTGCTTTTAAATATCAAATGGTAGGCATTATAATATAATAGAAGGGATGGCTGTGGCAGATTTTACTTAAGTGATTTGCATCTTAAAAAGCGAAATAATATGTGATGAATTTGTTGTTGTTGTTGTATCCCCTGGGTAAGAGGCCATCCTACATCTGACTCTTTGGAGATCTTCCATATCTCCTAGGAGCTGTGTAGGACATCACAGTAGTTTGTATATAAGCTTATATCACATACTTACATGCAAATCCAAACGTACAAAATTCTCTTAGTAGAATAATCATTAGTAAAATACTTTTATTCCATTAACAGTATGTGAAATATGAAACTTTTATTTCAGAAATTATCCTTTTTGATAGGAATTTATTATGAAAAAGGGAACAAAAAATATTACAAATATATGACAAATTTGTCAGGAGTGTTCTTGCTTTTCCTTTGCAACCTAAAGTTTGCAGTGGATATTTTTTAAGATGCAACGCTCAATATTTTAATAGTAAAATCAGTCTGCCTGTAGAAAATCATAACAAATTTTAAAGAAAAAAAATTGCTATGAGTATACTAAAAAACCCACCAAAAGAGCTTAATGTTTTTTAAAAATTGAAAGCAAACCAACTGAGTTTATAAAAAGGCTCTAAATTTATGAGTTTTTACAGATTTGATGTGATGAGCGTAAACATAGGTACTACGTATTGTAGAAAATTGCATATTAATTGACTAAATACATTGTAGACATATAATGATTTTATTACTATTGCTAAATATAAGGGACTATGAATAGATTACAGGTCTCTTGGGATTTGACCAATATTTCTCTCATTTCTTTTTTTTTTTTAATACAGTAGTTGATATTTGAAGACTTTTTTTTTTTATATCTGACGAATGAACAGAAAGCTAGATTTATCTTCTGAATTCTGTGCTTTCTGGGATGCCAACAATTGTCTTAAAGCAAATGTATAAATATTTTGGTTCTTAGCACAGCTACATTCATCCTAATGTTTTTTTTTTGGTGGTTTTTTGGTTTTGGGTTTTTTGTTTTGTTTGGGGGTTTTTTTTGGGTTTTTGTTGTTGGTTTTTTTTTTTTTTTTTTTTTTTTAGAATAGAAGTAGTGCCAAAACCTTGGAACAAGTCTTTCTTGTCAGCATGCAGTTACATGAAAAAAAACCTGCATACAATAAATCCTTCAATGCTTGCTGTTCTGAACTTATGGGAGACCTCATTTAAGTAAGTGTTATCTATATCTTTTAGATTTCAACTGCTCAGTGATTTCAGAGTCTATACAGGGAAATAATGGATGGTGACATCTTAAGATTTCCAAGTTGCCCTATTGAACTTGGGAATGCTGCAAAATATATATATGAACACTGATCATGGATATGATGGCTTTGTTCAAAAGCCATTATCCTAAATATTTTTGTTTGTGTTCCATCTAACTTTATGCTTTGAAGAGTTTCTGCCAACTTTTCCTCTATAGAGGTCAAGCTTTCTTATCTGTACTTCCCCAGAGATCACATGGAGCACTTTGCCATCTTCATTTCCTTTGGTATCTAGGCAGTTTTAAGCAAGAAGCCAGACATGAAAGTTGTTTGTGTTTTGTTTTTTTTTTAAATTTTTATTTTTAATTTTCTCTTCATTATCTTACAGACTGTGGTAAGCATTCTGTTTCTGACATGTTTGAAAAATAATTTATTTTTGGATATGACTTCCATTTTTAAAATTCTTGCTTTTAGTGTAGTCCTTTCATCTCTATTTAAATTTGACACTTTATTTTTTTTTTTGGTCTTTCTCAGGTTAGGAATATTCAAAGTAGTCTGTCTCCCAAGAAGAGAAAAGTTGCTGTCTTGCCTAGCAGGGCATTTATGTTTTTTCCTTTTATCTGACTGACATGGGAAAAAGGCACTAGATGGGCTATTATTTTCTGCTTCCCAGAGTAGACCAAGCTGCTTGCTTATTTCTTGACTGGGGATACAAAAGAGAATAAACTGACCTGTCCAGGCCAGGTGCTGTGACAAGTGGTAGGGAGTGGCTTGGGGTTTTTTTTGTTGTAATTTTTATTGTATCTGCTAAGTAGGAGACAAAATTCAGACAATATATTTTAAAAATACAAAAATTGAAAAGGCTTAGATATTTATTTATTTATAATATTTGTAAAAGTCCATCCAGTCCTAGAAAGGAATGCTGTTTAATGCATTCAGAATTTTTAATGTTTGATCCTGTATACAATGTAACATATTCACAAACTCTGATTCTGAAAATAGTTATTAATATGCTCAAATGTAATAATTACTACTTCAGTTTAAGACAATGTGCATAGACAGTACTGCAGTGCTTATGTTTGGTTGTTCTGAAACAATAGAAGCTAATTTCTGAAAATAACATTATTTTTAAGTGTTAAAAATGTTTAAAATCACTTTATGTTTGAAATATGAAAGACGAAAAAAGTTTTATGGAAACAAAAGAATAAAAAAGATACAGTGAATATGTCCCTAAAATATTCATGTTATATTTTGTTTCAGAAATTTACGCCTTATTGATACAGAAATACTTCACAATAAACAAGAAGCTGAGGAACTCTTATGTTTCCAGAATAAAGTCATGAATGAAATTGGAAAATCCAAAGTGATTCTATCTAAGAAGTATGATCCAGTGTATCCATATTTTTTAAGTTACAGGGAAATCTTTAACTTTTTTTTTCAGCTGTTTTTGAAACTCTGAACTTTCTGGAGAGAGAATGACCCATATTAATAATACATGTTAAAGAAAGAGGTGCAGTGTTGTGAAATACTTTGAGGCCTATGAACGAAAGCTGCTATGTGAATCTTGAGACCATTATCATGATTTGTGCGGTTTTCTTATTCTGAATTTTGGTGTGACGTATTTTGCTCGATTCTGAGGGGGACATTAACAACATATGTGTTTTGGTCTATTATGACAAAAGCTTTTATTTTGTGGACTCATTTGTGCTGGATAAATGAGAAAATACGATGTTGCTACTATCAATAATTTATGGGATTTTAGAATATAAACTGTGATATAACTTATTATATAATAAGAATCGCCCCATTCCTACTTCACACAAAGGAAGTGTCTCATTGATAGGAAGGTTAACCTAGTATCACTTCAGTAACAGTATCTCTGTAGAACTCATCTCTATTGATGATTTTGGAATTTCAGTTTGTATATTTTCAGTTTTGTAGCTGTTTCTGAGAGCAGAGTCATCTGAAAAATGTATTAATGAGATCTGTTTACTTTAGATATTATGACCAAGATTTTCAAAAGTAAAGTGTTTGAATATCATGTTTGTATATTCAGTCTGAGATATTTTATAAGACGACAGACAGTTTTCCTGGTAGTGCACTCAGGATGCTGCAGTTAAGTTTTCAAATAAAGCATCAAAACTGCTAGGTCTTTTATAGATATTTGTGGCCAAACTATTGTTTGTATGCATCTGATCTTTCTTTAACCAATAATACTTCATTCCTGCAGTTATGTATTGCTGCATTTTTACTATTTCAGGTTTTAATTAAATAAAACAACTGTTGAGACTACTATAGTCTCAAATACTTGTTTTTTCATGCTATTAACCTTGAAGATTTTTATTTCTGTACTTGTCTATGATTCTGTTACGTATTGCCTTTACCATTTTCAGATGTATTTCTTCCTGACCCTGAAGATACTTTTCTGCTGTTAACGGAAGGCTGCACACTTCTGTGCTTGCTTCCTTCCTGTTTCCTAGCAATGCCAGAGCCAATTTAATTTTGATTAAGGGTAACAGGGCAGAATTCCTTTTGGATTGCTTTCATATCTTAATGTATGTTTACTGAGGTTACAAGGCCCCATAATGAACTGCACAAACTCTGGGACTTGTGTGCTGCCTTTGAAGCCTTTCTGGCCTGAGAAATACGAGACCAAAGCAAATTTGGTCTGTCATAATATCTTACATTTTAAATATGGTTCCATAATAATAGATAACATTTTCAGATTCCTTAGCATTTAAGTAGGTCATATGGTAGTATCTTTAAGTTAAACTATAGTTTCCCAAGTATTCTGCAGCATCTTTTGTCTGCATGCAATATATGCATATATAAGTAATTAACTTAAACCCACAGATTTGTTAATGCTAATCACTTGAAAACCTTAAAAGTATTGTATTCTTTTAAGGTGGTTTCCAGAAGTGCAGAAAATCTTTTACCAAGGTAATAAACGAAAACAAGTACCCAGCAATGCCAGCATCACTAAATTAGAGTCTTTCTTTGGTTGTGCTGCCACTTTGATGACTCATCAACTGCAACAGTTACTTTTACATTCAATTCAAGACTTCACAGATTTAATTGTTCAACCTGCAGTAAGTAGTCTTTCATATAGATACTAGCAGCATTGTTTATCCATGTATGTACACTTTGTTTCCTGTTTATTTTGCTGCTTTTGAAAAAAATAATAGAAAAAAGTATAAATTCTGATGACAGGTGCTTTCTGGAAAAGGAGTAATATTTTAGGAATCCATTATTTATTAAGTACAGTTAAAGTAACTTTATTTTGTCATGTGAGAAGGGAAATAACATATTTTAAATCTAGTATCCTCAAGAACGCACTGCAGTCAGTTAAATAGACATGCAGTAGAAATTCATTAATATAAAGGCTGTCTGCATCTTGCAGTAGTGCTCTCTCTCTGTAATACCCATCTGTGAAGAAGTCTTATCTTCTGTCTGCTATTAGATGATGTCTGCTGCATGCTTTGGCAGAATAATTCTTGAGGAAAAATAAAAGAAGGAAAGGAGTTTCTCTTTTGCACTCACATAATGTCAATTGTAGAGATAAATAGTTCTCGTTGATATTTGATGTCTTGGACTGCAACTGTAACTTTGTTCAGCTCTTTGTTATTATAGCCTTGCCATCGAATATCCACAGAACTCTGGCTCCAGATAATACTGATGAAAAAAACACACAGAGAATGTAAGGAAATAGGGAATCATGTTGTGAAGTAGAGGATTTTTCATTCCTACTCCCCTGTAATTGCTTGTATACTTCTGAGTTGAGTGAGCTTTAATATCTGCAGTACTGTTTTCTGTTATTAGAAAATACGTACCTATTACTAATAATCTTGTCCTTCCTAATGGCGATCCTATGCTACCTAGTAGTGATAAAATGCTTCCTCATGTTTCCTAATTAAATTTTAGTGTAGTTAGAATATGTTAGCAGATGTGGGAAAGTTAAAAGATGTCTGAGCCAGATTAAAGATATGATGAAAAATCAAATTATGCCACCAAGGACAAAAGCATATGCAAATTTTCATACTGGAATACATAGGAATCCATACTGCACATAGAAACTTCATAATACTGTTTGTGGATCAGATTTGTGTTTAGCAAATGAAATTGGATGCAACACTTTTTTTTAAGGTTAGTAGTTTCATAGTGACTGCTCCAGATGATGAATACATGTATTGCTGTACACATAATTAATGTATTGTTACACTTGTGAGGGCTACTACTTTAAAGCTACTCTGCCTCAAACTATGCAAACAACTTTTATAAAGTTGCCTTGTCTATAGAGGGTGCCTCTTGTGCCTACTAAAAATGATCTTGTATTTCATCTTAATGAACATCAGTTTGTGTGAATTTTATCAGAGACATACTTCCTACTTGCACAAGTATTTTTTGTTAGGATTATGGCATGCCATTTGCAATTAAAGCCCTTACAATTTAAAATGCATATACTGGAGTAATTCTTAATGATCCTTTGATTTTTTCCTGCATGAGTTAGGTTAATATTTTACCTTTTTTTTTTTTTTTTTTTTTTGTGTGTGTGTGTGCTAGAAATCAGTCCAAGCCTACAAACACCCAGGTTTCATCCTGAGGCTAATCCTTGAGAATGACGGTATTAAATTTGAACATGACTTTAATGACTATGAGGATATATTACTGAATGTTTATACTGTTATGATTCAAGCTGTCAGTGATATACCAAGAATTGAGACGAAATTATTTTCTAAGTGGGTAAGAAATTAATGAGTTTTGTTTTATCATTATATTGTTGCTGCATTTAGTTCCTAGGTATTTTAATGAATAGCCTTATTGTCAGAACTCACATAGTAATATTATAATACTCTTTCAGGATATTTGGAACACTTTGAAATCATCTTAAGTTTATTAGTAAAAAGTCCAATCACTGTTCTCTAACCAAATAAAAAGCCAAGAATCTACTAGTTTCCTCTGAGTTATTTTCTGCATCAACTACCACAAATGTGCTACAAACAAATTAGATGCATTTAATTTTGAACACATTTCTGCAGTATTCTGGAAAATACCTTCTATTTTGATACTGGAAAGGGTACTGTCTTTTAAATATAGAATCTTTTGAGTAGACTATAGTTTAAAAAAAAAATCTAAACCATGATTTTTAAGCAGTTTATATTTTAATAGTTTTATGCATTCAACCAGATTAAAACATTAGGTCAAACAGGAAACAATCCAGGTTAAGTAAAATGAGGGCTGTGGGAGGTGAACATTTCTTTTTTCCTGAAGGAATATCATGTGGATGTTCTGTTGCGCTTTCTGTTTAGCATGAACTTGAATTTTAAATAGAGATACTAGTCCTCAACATTTTTGTTAGTATGCTTGAACACATGACCAAGCACAAACCTGAGTAGTATGCTATGCTTTATAAAAGCACTGATCAATAACCTGTGAAAAGAAAAATTAAAAGCACCTCAAGCATGTCTAAATGTGCAAGAGCAAGGCTTTAGGTCTTCTAGGTGGTTGCAAGAAAGTATTTTCCATATTTCTAATGTTACAGGTTCATCATTTGATAGCAAAATTGAAGTTGTACCTGTGGTTCAGGAGAAATAAAATCTATATAGAATAAATTTAAAATTGTTGATAGGATTATGTTGGGTGGAATAGTATGTGGAATTCTGAGTTCATGAAAGAAGCAGCTCTAATTTCTTACTTGGAGGCAAACATCTATAAGCTAGTATTAAAAAAAATTTGGGAGTAGAATGTAAATAGCTGTATATACAAAATTAGGTTTGTAATCAGACTTAAATTAGAAAGATTTTAAAGTAACATTTAGTTGATTTTTCTATCCTGTTTATCTTCCATGACATACTGAGCTACAGACATAACTAATTTGAAAATATTCTTGTTTTTTTGTGTGTGGGTTTTGGTTTTTTTTTCCCCCAAAGCCACAAGGTGAGTTCTCGTCAACTGTCTTGAAGCCTGTTATCCTAGATGAGATCTTGGATGAACATAAGAAAAGGATCAGAGAAGAAATTATCAAAGAAAGTGCTGCACCTGTGGAACATCTCAAGCTGTATGATAAGTACAGCTTCCTGATAAACAAACAAGCCGAACAAGATATCGATCGATTCCTGACAGAGGAACATAACTTTGAAGAAATGAAAAGGGAAATTATAAAGTACCAGAAACTTGCTAAGGAAATAAAATATAATTCTAGGAAGGTAAATCATAATAATATTCATAAAGAGATATGGATACATTTTAATTTTGAATTTGTCCTAAGAATGTTGTCAGTCAAAGGTGATGATAATTAGCTGTGAGATAATTAAAGTGAAATAAAATTGATTTTTTCAGAAAAAGTTTTTCAGGAGTTAGCATTTCTGGGGTGTATTTGCTATACTTAAGTGAGACCTTAGTTATTTTTGCTAGAAATTGTTTTGGGACTTCTGAGAGCATTCAGAGTATGTTCTTCTTAAATGTGAAGACGTAAGAGAAAGTGTGGGTCCGTCTGCCTCCAAATTCCTTCCAAGCATCTAAGGCAGAGAGAGAATCCTTAACATGAACCACTTTTTTTGTCCCTGTACGGATATTCTGTGGCAAGTACTCTTTGTCCATCCATTCTGAAAAAGAACTCGGAAGGCTAAAGTGGTATTTTTGTAAATTTTTTCTCTCCTAGTATTCAGTGCAAACCTTAGTTCTGGAGAAACTAGTACTTACAGGCCTGTCATGAGGGCTTCTGTGTGTGGAACTCAAGCTCACTTGGATTCAGAGACTTGCTGGGAGGCAGAGTCCCTTTTTAATCATAAGGAATATCATGTGTTTCTAACAATGAAGCACAATTACCATGTTTTAGATGTATCTCAAACTCTGTAATTCACCAGACAACATTCACTGCTGCAGACAGTAGCTGTTTTTCCTTTATGAGGAAGCAGATCATTTGTCAAGGTAAAAAGCAATAGAAGTAAGATTTATACAAAGTTCAACATGCAGATATGGAAGAACAGTTATTCACAACTACAGTTTTTCTTTCCCTTCTTCATGTGAAAGCTTTAACAGCATTTTATGATTTGACTAAATTCCTAGGTGAGATCCCTGACATTCTGCTTAAGACAGTGAGAGAAAATAGGTAAAAAAAGCTATTCAGTGTTCTGACAGCTGTTATGTTTATCTTGCAGTATCTCCGCCTAGGAATGTTTGAATTGCATTGTGATGAATTAATAAGTGCTTTGGTAAAGCGAGCAGATAATATTTGTGAAAAAGTTATTTCCAAAATGTTGAAAGATCATCAAGACATAAATGTGAGGTAACTCTCAAACTCAAAATGTGTATTGAAATATACTTAATTTTGTTTCCACTGTTGAATTTTTTTAATCCATAAAGAATATGTTAATCTCATTTTTTTGTTACAAATGTATGTGATGTTTTCCAAGGATGATTAAAAAAACCCAACGTGCCAAGCTGGTTATTTTATGTATTTTTCAGACTATGCGATGAGTTTGAGAGAATATCAGAAAAAGCCCTTACTACTCCGTCTAATACACAGGAACTAATGGAACTTAAGGTACTGTCATTTTTTTTTTTTTTTTTTTTTTATGAGTCCAAACAAGAAGTAGCTAGCAGTGCTATTGCTCTGACCTTAAGCAATAGCATATGCAAGTTGCCCCTTTACAGATATGATTCTGGCCTTGTTAAAGTCACTGGTGCTATATCTGTATTACAAAATAGAAAAGGACAGGTCATCTTTGGCCATGAGGTTGAATGTCATAGTCTGGCTCTCATATATACAGCTAAACTCTTTTCCCCACCAAAACGTCATGGTTGCAATCAGACTGCTTATTTGGAACAGTCCTCTGTCTCTGCTGTCACTTGCCCTGTACGGTGGCAGTATTGGTGAGAATGCCAATTGACATGGACCAAAACCCTGTCTCCAAAGGCAGCTGTCTCCAAAGTGGAAGGTGTGCAGCCCAGGGTGTGCACAAGATGGTCCATTGGAGTATGCGAAGGAAATAGAACTTTCATTTATACTTCTTTTTAATCTAAAAAAGTGAGAAAGAAATTAGCTTTACCAATATTTAATATATAGATTGACACTGGTGCCCTTGCTCAGTCAGAGGGCCCTGTGTCATGTACGTACATGAGGTGTCCTAAGGAAAGTGAGTGTTCCACAATGTGGAGGGATTCAGTGACACCCTCGCTTGTTCACTTGCTTTCGGTGTATTACTATGTATTGCAGTTTGCGAGCCCAGTTAAGTAGATTTACAGATTATGTTATCTAGTTTTAATAACCTAGCCATTACAAAGTGGTCAAGTGGCTTAAAAAGATTCCATCGCAGAAACTGCAGATTGACAATAATACTAGTAATGTGAGCACGAGTGATCAACAAGAAATGACAGCTGACAATTCTACCCCTAGTACAAGCTCTTCATTGTCCGCATTATGAGGTAAAAATAATGATGGTCTAATCAGATTTGACAAGTTGGCCAAAAAAAATCAAAATTATCAGGAAGACAGTTCAAAATATGAATTTACGTCTGCTGTTGCTAATGGTGTACATTGTCTGAAATGTCTGTTCTGCCTTGAGATGCTAGTTAATGATAGAATGAAGGCATCACACTTAGCAAGATATATAAGAACTAAGCATCTGGATCATGAAGACATACCTCTACAATTTTTTCAGTGAAGTTTCAAGTCATGAGATACTCAATCCAGTACTCTACAAAATGTAATGATCCATGCTTAGAAGACTCGGAAGTCTCTTCTTACCTAATAGTGAAAGAGAAAAAGCCTCATACCATTGGGGAAACACTTGTTCTTCCTGCTGTGGTAAAAATGGCTGAAATAATACATGAAAAACAATATGGTGACAAACTAAAATGTGTTTCTTTGTAACAGCAAATACTGTTAGAAAAGGCATGGAAAACATTGCTGAAGGTTTATAGAAACGAGCATTGGAACAAATCGCGCAGTGTGAGAGATTTGCTATGCTATTTGCTATTACTTTTTTAGCAGCGTGGCTGGCTGATTTGAGCCTGTTAGTAATAAAGGTATTTAGTTAGTAATATAGGTATTACATGGAAGTTTTGTCACTGATTTTCATGAAGCAAAGCATTTGTATATAATGGCCTGGAATAAGTGCATGGGTTTATTTCTATCCCCATCTAGCTAGTGTAAGCAAATAACAATTTCTGTAGCGTGGGCAACACGTTAGTAGAATTAAATTTAGACTGCATGTTCTTCGGGCCTCTGAACAGATAATGTAGTCAAACAGCGAATATGTCCTTATTGTCCTGAATTAAATTAAAGCAATAGAATTAGATGTGGAACACACAATATGCATTCCCAATATCCTAAACTAATAAGAGAGTGTGAAACCTGAGATGTAGGGACTTTAATATGTATTTAATTCTTCACAAGAAAACTTTAAAAACCACTCATTGGCAAGTTGTATGAAGTAATTTTGCCTTTATTTCCTTTGTTGAATAATCATTTAAAATTAGAAAATGTAGGGTTTGTCATTCGGTAACTGTAAAATCCCATCTCCTCACTTACAAGTGCCACTTCTGTAATCAAAACCCTGCTGTTTCTTTGATGTATTCAGGCTTCAGTTAAGCGAAGCACTTATATTCACACTTGAAATGTAACGTGTCTTAGTTTTTGCTGTTCAGTAAGGTACTGCTGTGTACGTCCAATATTAAATGTGTGGAATATAGGTGTGTACTTAAAATAAATTCAGTGCTGAATTTGGATCTGAGTGATTCGAACTGTTGTGATAGTGAAGTTCAACACAGACTATAACTGGAGTAATTTTTTAAGTAAAACGTTTAGAAAATGAACTATGTGCTGTCTGGGAATATGGTGCCTTTAAAATGCATACATGTTATGATATAATTTTGTGTTGGAGAGTAAACAAATTGCATGTAAACATATGTATCATGTAATATACCAGTATCAAACCCTACTAGTAGTTCTTCAATCTCATTGCTGAAAAGATGTATCAGTATTTGTTTGGGGTGTTCTTTTAATAGCCAAATGTTCTCTAGATCTATAGCAGTTAAGTATATTCTAAAGAATAGAAACTGCTGTTAAAAGAGCAGAAACATAGATTTACTGGACAATTTATCCCTACCTAAAAATGTTTCCAGCAGTATCCCATTGTGTCATCATATTAAATTATTCTGTATCTTCAATTGAAGCATAGCAAGTAATATTTACAAATACTGGTATACTATTGATCTGTCCAATTGGACACCATTTTTAGTGATACAGCTCTTTTCTTGTTAAGAGGCTTTCAGAGTGCTTCATTATGGATTATTGTTTAAACTGGGCTCTGTTGCCATTCTGTTAAGAGTAACATACAGAATGCTATGTGTATCAATGCAGTTTACTGCTAACTCTTGAGATCTGAGAAAACAGCATAATTTTTATTTTAAGTGGCCATCTATATTCCTTATATTCTTACAGCTAGGGAAGACTTAATCTTACATTGGGCCATTCACTGCTTCCCTTTCTGAAGTGTGTCCTTTTTTTCTCTTGTGGTTATTTACTAATTTTTCCTTTGTAGCACCACACTTTCTTTCCCAAACCTGCAACACTTACAACAGGCTGTCTGGATTGGCTTCCATTAGTTCAAACATTTGTGCATACAGCTTCACCCATTCTTTTGAGTTTTATTCAGTAAAATAGTAAGGCAATTTTATTAGTAAGTTATATGCTGTAAAAATGGCTAATACCATGCCATTCCAGATAAATGCCTTTTCAGATCATGTATTTCTATTTTTATTTAATTTTCCTTGTAAAAAAATAAGCTTTTAAATTTAAATATTAACTACTTCGAGCATTGTTTTGGCATTAAATTATATAAAAAATTTCCTCCTTTTTAATTTATATTCCCCAGGCCTGTATGCAGAAAATGCAAAAGTGTGACATGCTTGAATTGGAGCAGAAATTAGTGGATGCAGTAAATTGTGTTGATTTCCTGATAGAATGTGTCAACTTTTCACCAGCAGACATTCAACTGAACAGTGATGTTTTCCAATGGTATGCACGAATGCCAGATGTCTTTGAGGAGCACAGAAAGATAATTAAAGAAAAAACAGAGCAATTTCAAGATGGCCTTAAGGTTTGTAATGACAATATTTTAAAACCCCTTGAGTTACTAATTTTGAATGGCATATAGGACATAAAATAATGGATGGAATAACTTTTTTTATTTCCCCATATATTTTAAAAAGAAGGTTGAAGGTAGATGTTTCTAGATTATTCTTGATATTAACTAATTCTTGCCTGCTTTCCACACATTCACTTTTCAAATATCCACAGTTACTGCAAGAGACAAGCAACGTCTCACGTTTTGTGCTCTGACAGCTCTTTGGTTACAGAACTTCCAGTGATGTTGATAAAAGTTGACTGTATGTGAAATAGTAAAATTCAGACAAATTCTTTAAAGACATGTACATGGCTTGATTTGTGCACATGAGCAGTCCCTTTGGAGTCAATGGCAGTATATGAAATTTCTATGAGTTTCAGCAGCTCCAAAAAAAATCTGTGTTAATTTGTGTGATTTTGCTGTTAGGATATTGTCAAATAAGGTATTTTTATAACATAAGTGCATCTTGATTCAGGTTTTTTTTGTTTTTTTTTTTTTTAATCTCTTATAGTTTACATGTATCTTATCTCTCTTAGGTTTTTTTTTGTTATATTTACTAGGCTTTTGCAGTACAGTTTGTTATATTATCTAAGCGGTGGGGTCTCTCCACAAGGATTACTAATTACTAGGCTGCTGATCTGTTACAGCTACTGCCTGTGTAGCTGTCTGCTTTGATTTTCTTGTGCTGCTTAGTCTCACCATCATTTTGTCTTAGATCATACAAATTTTGAGATAGTGAGCTTTTATGTTTATGCAGTATGATTAAAGAAGTAGCTGGTAAGTATTACTGTTGCTGATGTCTTCTCCCAGGTATCTAATGATAGGACGTGTGGGAATGGTTCCAAGCTGCACTAGGGGAGGTTTAGACTGGATGTTAGGAAGCATTTCTTTACTGAGAGGGTGGTCAAACACTGGAACAGGCTTCCTAGAGAGTTGGTCAATGCCCCAGGCCTCTCAGTTTTCAAGGCATTTGGACAATGCCCTTAGTAAGATTTAGCTTTTGGTCAGGCGCGAATTGGTCAGGCAGTTGGACTAGATGATCGTTGTAGGTCATTTCCAACTGAAATATTCTATTCTAAAGTACAGAGCGGGACTTGTGTTATAAATAAACATGCAGCATAGACTGTGTTATCTTCAAACATGTTACTGCTTTGTATGGTTTGATGCTTGGTTTCAGACACTGACCACTACTGATAATATGAAATACGTGTTGTGGAGTCGGATATATGAGGAAAAAAGTATCCTTGAACTGTATGTCTTCAGGACAACAGGCGTCTCTGTCTTGTGAAACTGTTTAGCTTCATCTGTCATTTTATTAATCTAATCCTATTATTCTATTTTAATTTGAGTTATGCTAGGCATTTGAATTTAGCTTTCTATTATTAGCCTGCTGACTGTGTCCATCAGAGAGAGCAGAAGTTCCTATGACATAGAACCCAAAGTCACATCTGACAGCCCAATAAGTCACTTCAGGTAACAGTAGGATTCAGGGCAAATTCTGTAATTTGGGTGGAATAAGATACTTATGTGCAAATATGTTGTATATCTTGGGTTTTCTGCAAGTATGAAGTGTCCTACTATAGCAAATCAGAGTAGTTATTCCTTCTTTTTACAGAAATTTATTGTGATTTTTTTTTTTAAATTAATATGCTTGCTTCATGTTTAGATACGCTGTGAACAATTTGTTGAGGAACTGAAAAGCTACTCTAAGCAGGTTGAAGAACTTAGCACATTGGGAGATATTCAGGAAGTCAACAGGTATTTGAAGAAAGCTCAGGCATTAAATACAAAATTGGATCTTGCTGCTGAAAAGGTACAGATTATAGTCTAAACTAGTCCAATATTTTAAATTGTAAATCTTAGTATTTGTGTTATCAGAATCAACAGTTATCTCAGTAATGCAGTTACTGAGATGTGGCAAAAGAATTCTTAATTCAGCTATGAAATATTTTTACGTGATTTGCGATTTAAACTGCAAATTTCCTGAGCACAGTAATTTGTTACTATGTGGTCTTGAGTTAATATGGCAGCATTTTGCATAGTGGAAGAGTGGATTAAGTTTATGTAGGTTTGCTATGTTCTTGGAAGTGCAACTCCTGATGCTCATTATTATCTCCCATCTGTTAAAGCCACCATGATAATGCAAATTATAGAGGAATGCCCAGGTACCATTTTAAACCTCTAAATATATCTCTCTATTGACTAGCATGAATGCTTAATTTGAAACTTGTTGAAAACCCCAGAAAACCTCTCTAATTCCTGTGGTAAGGACCTGGTATCACGAACAGCTTTGTATTTCAGACCTCGTTTATGTCTCAACAGATTGATCAATTTAATTCAGAAGAAGAGTCCTTTGGATGGCCAGTATCTCAGTACCCTCAGCATAAAAACCTCCGGAATACTCTTGCTCCATATCTTTGCCTCTATGATATGACTCTTGAATTCAACAGAAAACACAAAGACTGGACAGAGGGATCACTTACAGAAGTGGATCCAGACAAAGTAGAGGTAGATGTAGGAAACTACTGGCATGGACTGTATAAACTAGAAAAAGCCTTCCACAATTCTCCAAATGCGTTAACAATAGCAAGACAGGTTAAATCAAAAGTGGAGGAATTCAGATGCCACATTCCTCTAATCCAAGTGATTTGCAATCCTGGTTTGCAAGAAAGACACTGGGAAGAGATGTCAAAAATTGCTGGTTTACCACTGTCTCCTTCTGAAGACTCAAATGTCTTATCATATATTAACTTGCATCTTGAACAGTTCCTAGAAAAGTTTGAGACCATCAGTGAAACAGCCAGTAAAGAACATTCACTTGAGAAAGCTTTAACAAAAATGATTTCTGAATGGGATCAAATGGAATTCACTCTTCTTGCCTACAGAGAAACAGGAACCCATATTTTGTCATCTGTAGATGATATTCAGATGTTATTGGATGACCACATTGTCAAAACTCAGACTATGAGAGGATCTCCATTCATTAAGCATTGTGAAAATAGAATAAGGTAATTTTTTTTTTTTCTAATAGAAATGTTACCAAATAAGAAATCTTTTCTGCTTAATGTAAAGCATAGGGACTTCAAATGGTTTTGTTTATTCTCCTTTTAGCAGTGAATTAATCTAATTTTAAAGGGCTAGAGCTTTTGTCCCATGTCAGCTACGCACTATTTAATCTCATAAAGCTGATTTTTACTTTTAATTAACAATATGGGAAATGTTAATGCATTGGAGAGGTGGCTAAACATTTTTAATGCCGTCTGGTACGTAAGGTACCATGTGCATCATAACATTACCTTTTGTTTTACCACATAAAACATATCTGAGGAATAGATGGAAAGGTTGTAGACTAAAAGAATATAGTCTAAACTTTCTACCTAAATTATAAAGCTACTGAATCTTTTTAGATCTTCAACAATTAAAAATGCTAGGGCTTATGAAAGGGAGATGAAGAGAATGAAAACAAGGCAAATTTCAGGGAAGTGATAAAAGATTTATTTTTTTTTTTCCTAATGCAGAAAATTAAATTTTAAAACTTAGCATTGCATGTTAAAAATTCTGTACATCCATCTTTGAGTATAGATTTTAATCTGATTTTGTCTCTTTCCTCAATAAATACTTTACTTGCTTCTTAAATCCCCCAAACATAGCCATATTGTGAAAAAACAAAAATCTTTAATCTAAAGTTTGGCTATAGTTATCTAGTTATATAAGTACCTCCAAACTCCCATTAACCTGCAAAAATGCTATTTCAGATATTCAATAAATATGAATATACACTTTCATATACATACACGTTCCAATAAGTATTAATTCTCTAATTACTATTGTACTGTAGTATAAGAGTTACTTCCTTATTAATGTAAAATGGTAGGTTTTGCCTGTTTAAAAAGAGTAAGCACATCATGATAATTTCATCAGAGTTTTTTGGTGACTGACAGCATTTGTAATAATGCAAGCTATTACTATTACTTCAGTCTTTGAGGTAACTACACAATGGCTGCTTTCTCAATAACCCAACAAAGCATGTAGAATTCTGGATTGCACCAGAGATTATTCCAAATTCCTTGTCTTCATTTTTGTGTACTTTTGGTGTAAGCAAATTAATTGACCTGCCTAACTTTCCTCTTGGAAAGCTGCATTTTTCTCTACCTCTTGGTAGAAGCAAAATCACTAGAGATGAGGTACCAATACCTAAAAAATGAAAGAGGGACTTCAAGTAGAGGAGAAGGTACATGCAAGCAAAGCTATCTGTTGTTTAGGATCTGTGACAGGGAAATGAATGAAGGAAGAAGTATGCTTTCATATGTATCATTTTACAGAACTCAGTACAGCCCATATATGAGTGTCCTGTTGATAGAATTATTATAAAAAGTGCATGCTGTTAAAATATTTATTGTATAAATGAACTTAGGCAATAATTTTATCTGAACTGTCCAGTAGCATAAGAGTTGTAAAAAATGATACTCACTGTTTTTATACAGGAAAAAGAATACATGTACTTTTTATAGGATTATATATAGCATTTTATTTTTATATATTTTTTGCAAATTGCTTAGGTCAGTGAATTAGGAATACCAATGACATTAGAGAACTGATAATATCACATCTGTCTGATATTGGTGAGATAGTAAGGAGTGTCAAATGGTGGTGTTAATTTTAAATGATGTAGAAAAATAGAGGAGACTCTAGAAAAAATGGTAGACTAAAGGATCTTGAATTTTTGGCAATTGAAAGGAAAGACTGATTAGCTGTTGAATTATAATATTCTGTACCCATGGTGGTGTGCAGTAATGTTGAAGGACTGTAATCTATCAGACAGATGTTTTCAACATCCACATTTGGAATTCTAAGTCAGAAATAAAATGTGACTTAACCATTGGACTCCATTGGACTATTTACTATTTGAAATCTTTTAATTAAGACCATATGTCTTTTTAGGACAATGTCTACATATTTTTGATTTAGTAGTTTAGGTTACTTTCATGTCTGTCTTTGCCATCTCAGCCTGTCTAGATTAGCAAACAGAAATAGTAGTCTGGGCTTTGGTGTATGCCAGAAACCAGATTACATACTCAGTTGAAGTGAATTTGTCCACAGATACTATGACATGCTAAAGTATGTGCTATGCTTACTCACTGATAATGCTAGTCTATTTATTGGATTAACCTATTTCATTAAATCCTACAGTCAACTTTACAGATGATCCAGTTGCAGAAATTAACGTGGACTTTGTTATGCAGGATATCAGGCTAGGTGACTACGATAATCTGCTGAAATCTTAAAAATTATACTTGTTGTCCTTGCTGATGAATATGAAAATTTCCAAAAAAGATCTTAGCAGTGTGCTGGAAATGCTTTATGGGAAGCATCAATTAATGCATTTGAACTAATGCTATTTTATAGGGAATGGGAAGGAAAGCTATTATTGGTACAGGAGATCCTGGATGAATGGCTGAAGGTTCAGGCTACTTGGCTTTATTTAGAGCCAATTTTCAGTTCTCCTGACATCATGGCTCAGATGCCCGAGGAAAGTAGACGATTCAGTTCTGTCGTTAGGATATGGAAAGACTTAATGAAAGCAGTTTTTCAGGTAAGTACCGCTATCTTAAGATAGCATTTTTAGCATGAATTTTAGTACGTACCCCCAAAAAATTGCTTCTGATAACACGGTAACCTATTTTCTATTTCATCTTAGCCTCCTTTTTTAGATTCTTTTAAAAATTGTTTTGCAGAACTGTTTCACATAGAATCATAGAAGCATTGATTGGGAGGGGCCACTGCAGTTCAGTTAGTCTAACTTCTTTCTAAAAGCAGAACTTTTGCCAACACTACATCAGGTCAGCCTCGGATTTGTTTAGCCAAATTTAAAAAATCTCCAAGGACAGAGATTTCTTGCAGATTACCTCCAGAGACTTCAGTGCTGTGGTACCTTCCTAGTGAATGATTTTTTCCTAATGTCCAATCTGAACCTCCCAAGCAAAGATATGTACCTGTTGCCCCTTGTTGCCCAGCTGTCACTGCTGAGAATTTGGCTCTGTTTTTTTTCAATTGCTCTTTATGTAGTTGCTGGCTACAGTTAAATTCTACCTTAATTTCCACTTCACCAAACCGAACAAGTCCAACTCGCCCAACCTCTTCTCATAGGTCATGTGCCTTTCTAGTGAGTAAAATTAAGCAGCATACAAACCAAAGTGACACAGCAATGATGATCTTGGCACTGTAGGTCAACTGATATGAATCAATTAAATTTTATACTCACTGTTTCTTTTGAAAAATGCTGTTTATTTGCATATGGAATGGTAGAGATGCCTGTATGACTTTAAAATGTTTAGATATTTAACTTGCTTCAAAAGTACTATTCTGATCTACTATAAATTAGTACAAAAGGCAGTTGTCAGACACCATCACTGCACACATCTAGCAGTTCAAAATGTTACTGTCTTGCCAGTCTGCTTCTTATTGGACCCTTTCTGGAAGTTAGCGCTGTTATTAGGACCAATTGATGAGATCATATGAATGCTCTTTCCTTCAGTAGTTAGATGATCTCAGGCTTGGATTGGGTTAGATTGGCTATATTTGCTAGCCTAACTGGATGAAGAACACTCCTACAATCTCTTCTGCTGAGAGGGCAATAGCTTCTAGCAAAGATGTGGTACTACTAAGGGAAGAGGTAACATCTGAAACTGGCACAGCTGATTCTTCAACAATAACATGATCAATGGTCTGAATGCATGCTCTACAAATTCTGTTCCTCAGGGAATAACCAGTTACCTAGTAATTCTGGTAATCCTGTTATGTAATTCTAATGATTCTAAAAATGTTTAGAGAAAACTGCGTTCATTCTGAAAAAAGTCCCTAATATCAAGGATGTTTCTAGTAGGATGTTGCATTCTTAATTTTTTTTTTAACTGAGCTTACTAAAATATTCAACAGACTTGAGAAGATTTATGAGGTCCACTGTTTTCCAGAGTAGGGATATAAGGTTGCCATTTGAAGGAAAATATTAGAAGCTTTTGTGGTGGGTCAACCCTGGCTGGACATCAGGTGCCCACCAAAGCCACTCTATCACTCCCTCTCCTCAGCTGGACAGGGGAGAAAAAATATAACAAAAGGCTAATGGGTTGAGATAAGGCCAGGGGGAGATCACTCACCAATTACCATCACATGCAAAACAGACTCAACTCAGGACAATTAATTTAATTTATTACCAATCAAATCAGTTGAGTAACGAGAAATAAACCCAATCTTAAAAACACCTTTCCCTCTATCCTTCCCTTCTGCCCAGGCTTAACTTCACTCCCAATTTCTCTACCTACTCCCCCACAAGTAGCACAGGAAGATGCGGAATGGGGGTTGCAGTCAGTTCATCCCACGTTGTCTCTGCCGCTCCTCCTTCCTCAGGGGGAGGACTCCTCGCACTCTTCCCCTACTCCAGCATGGGGTCCCTCCCATGGGAGACAGTCCTCCACAAACTTCTCCAGCATGAGTCCTTCCCAGGGGCTGCAGTTCTTCAGCCACGATTCCAGCCTGAGTCCTTTCCATGGGGTGCAGTCCTTCAGGAACAAACTGCTCCAGCGTGGGTCCCCCATGGAGTCCCAAGTCCTGCCGGCAAACCTGCTCCAGCCTGGGCTTCTCTCTCCATGGGTCCACAGATCCTGCCAGAAGCCTGCTCCAGTGCGGGCTTCCTGCAGGGTCACAGCTTCCTTTGGACATCCAACTGCTCTGGTGTGGATTGCGGTCCTCCATGGACTGCAGGTGGATATCTGCTCCACCACTAACCTCCATGGGCTGCAAGGGGACAGCCTGCCTCACCATGGTCTTCACCACGGGCTGCAGGGGAATCTACTCCAGTGCCTGGAGCCCCTTCTCCCCCTCCTTTTTCATTGACCTTGGTGTCTGCAGAGTTTTTCCTCTTGCATATTCTTACTCCTCTCTCCAGCTGCAATTGCTCCTGGTGTTGTGCAGGTTTTTTCCCCCCCTTTCTTAACTATGTTATCCCAGAGGTGCTATTGCTGTCACTGATGGGCTCAGCCTTGGCCAGTGGCAGGTCCATCTTGGAGCCAGCTGGCATTGGCTTTATCGGACATAGGGGAAGCTTCTAGCAGCTTCTCATGGAAGCCACCCCTGTAGCCCCCCTGCTACCAAAACCTTGTCATGCAAACCCAGTACAGCTGTATTTTCATCAGTCTCCTGCCTTTGCAGACCTTTCAGAGATCCATTATGTCATTAGGACAAATGCTAAAACCTTCACTCAGTCTTAAAAGCTTTTGATTTGGGTTCTTTTCAGATTGCAGATATGGAGTTAATGTAGGAATACAGAAAATGTGTAGTATACAGAAAGAAGCATCTGCTTTATTTCCTGGCAATTCAGCTTGATAAATTAAAAATAAAGTTATTTTTCATTTTTTATCATCTTCTTTCTTTCTCCTTCCCTTTCTCCCCTTTCTCCTTCTTTCTGTCTTTCTCCCTCCATCTTACACTCCTTCCCCCTCTTCTTTATCTTTCTTTCTTCTGATTTAGAAGAAAATCAAGAATTTATCCCATAGAGCTGTGAAATCAATAGTATTCATTTTGGGGAAGAAATTGGGTAAAAATAAAAAAGGGCAAGAATTTCAGAATTTTGTTCAGTGTATTTCTGAACATTGTGTGCTGGATAATCTGTTTTGATAAAATCTTCTAATTCAGACATTCAATGGTAATCAAATACAAAGTATTTTTGGAATGAGAGATATATTGTCATTGGCAGTAAAAAGAGTCATCTTTTGTTTGTAAAGAAGACTCTAAATGCCGGAATGGAAGTTTAACAATCTAATGTTGATTTTGCCTAAACAAGTAGGCGTTATTTTCCAGAAGGTGGCACTCTGTTTCCACAAATGTAATGTTTGAGTTTCATAGCTTAAAAGAATGCTCTTCCCTGGTCTATACGAATGGTCTTTCTTAAAGCATAAACCTAACTTGAGTCTGTTCGTGCTTTTTTGCATTTATATCCCATTGTATTATAAAATTGCTGTGTATTATAAAATTCCTTTGTTTTCTTAGCTTTTCATCACAAATTTGAACAGTCATATATTATTCTTTCATTTTAAATATCTAATTTAAGCAATGCATGTTAAAGAGGGTTAAATTACTTAGTGGTTTAATTTCCACTTCCCATAAATTTAAAAAAAATAATCTAGGATATGGAAGCTTTTCTGTCTTTGTGGGGAAGAAAGCAGAAAAAGCCAAAAAAAAGCAAGAAAAAAAATCCAACCAAAAAAATATTCTAGGCTGTAACCTGTGATATGTTAATTATATTTAGAAACTAGAGTTAGTGATGGTCTTTTAACAGGGTACTCAAACTATTTTTATATGCCTGATTTATACTATTTTCTTGATACATTTTTTACCCCCTAATTGACACTGACAGTGTCACTAAGTTACACTGATGTTTTGAATGACTAAGAATGATGGCATTCCCTTTTTTTCTTCATGACTTAGTAGAACTGTAAATAGGAAATCTATGTTGAAGCATAATTTTTTTTTCCTGACTTTTTCTCATATGAAAGAAAAAAACAAGCAGGAACAATCCTATTTATAAAACCAGTTGCACTTATTCTATTTGCTGATGATAAATATGCTAAGAAAGGGAACAAGAACTCTGACAATGTATAGTTATGCTGTTATTTGTGCATTAAAAACTGTTTCATAAAACCAATTATGAAATAAGTTTGCATGCTGACACCTTAATTGTCTATGTATAGATGAAAAGTATATGTAGCTATTGAGTTGGTTTTTGTTTGGTATGATGGAAGAGGCAAGTAACAAGGTAAATGTATTTCATGTACAAAGGAACACTATTGTATTAGGGAGGTGAACCCCCATGAAGATCAATTAGATTAACATCCAATTCTGGGTTTTTTCAGTAGATTGGAAGTACATGTGTAATGTGAGCAGGGAATTGAACCAAAGCTGAATGTGCATGCGAATAATTTCAAAAAGTTATGAGTTTTTGAACTGAAACTGAACTTGGAATTTGTTATTAAATTTACCAAACCGAAGCTGAACAGTAGTCAAGTTACTGGGTTGAATCTGTATTGTCACCCTATGAGGGTTTTGTTTCTTACAGATATCTTTTGCACCTTCTGAGCTTTGCACAGCAGTCTAGCTTGTCTCTCCTCATCTGTCCCTTGCAACATGAGTCATCTGTGCTTCTGCTCTGTGAATCTGTGACACCGCAAACTCTATCAGGGACTTTTCTGAGTGGGACATTCTGTATTTGTAATGGGCTCTGACAAAGCTGTTCCTAGTGGAAATAGTATGGGTGCATCTTTGATTTCTGCTGTCTGTTGTTGGGACTATTCTTTATTGTTACTGTCAGCAGTTCTTCTAGCCCCTCAGTACATTGAGTAGACTGAAATTCTCCCTATCACTCTCTTTGGTGCTTCTTTTGTTTGGATATACCTGTGGCTTTTTTCCTTTTAATCCTGGGTATGTGTTCTATGCTGTGTGCTTACATGTGCAGACTCACTGGACAGAGCAGAAGGGACCTAAATGTTGACTAACATTTCTAGTTAGCTCTGTTTCTATCTCACCTGTGGTCATTTTGGCCCTATTTAAATTCCTGGGAAATGCAGTCTGATTTAGGTAGTAAGGGAGAAGCTATGGCAGAAGCTGTGTTCCCAGGCTTTGGGAAGTGGAGGAGGGGATTGGGATTAATCAATCTCCATTTCCTTGCCAGGACTTTGTCATTGTAGAACGTTATCCATTGCAACATGAGTGGGCTTGAATCAGTTCACGGTTAACAAGTCAGTTAACGTACTGGCATGGGCATGAACTAGAACTGAACTAGAATAAATCCAGTCACAGATGAGCCCAAGTCTGTACTGGAATGGAGCAGAAGCATTTGCTTGGTTTGACTTCCTCAGTCATAAATCTGCACATTTTCCTACTTTGCAATGTGTGTCTCATTCCCAAAACCCCATGCTTGGTGAGCAGGATTAAAAAATTTAATGATGATTAGGCTATAAATTGGTTATAAGGCATATTAAATGCTAGAACCTGATGTTTGGACACCTGTATTTCTTTAAAGCTTCTTAGCTTGGCAACCTTTACAACTTTTCAAAATCTTTTTTGTTATTGTATTAATTCAGAGAACTTTCATCTTATGCAGTAGCTTTTCTAAGCATTTATATTAATTCAATTTGAGAGGTTAATTTGTAAAGCACTAGAAAGAATTTGGAAAGCTCTATATGTCTTAATGTATATTTTGTCATCTACACAGTGTATAAATATAAGAAACCCAGTGTTTATCCAATAGTGTATCTTGACAGGTCTTAATCTATTTCTATTGTAAAAAGAAATAAAAATATAAATTTTTTTATACTCCTAAAGCAAGTATAACTTTTCACATTTTGTTAGCAAAAACCTTTAAACATGTATTTAGCTAGTAAATGTATTAGGATCAGAGAAAACCTTTTTTTAGACCACATTATTATTTAGTACTGAAGTGTCAGTGTTGCCTATGTATAACTTTGCCATGTCAATACTTATAATCTTCTGCATATATTTATATATTTTATATGGAAGGAAATATTTTTGCATTGAACGCTGATAAATGATTACTACTAAATGTGTGATGGCATTGTAGTCGTAAATGTACGCTTTTAAAAATCCATCAAAATGTTTTAATTGTTCATGTTGCTTAATTACATAATCCAATTGAATAGCTTGTATAAATTGATGGTGCTCCAACAGAATGTTGGGAGTTGCACTGTTTGATGAATTAATTATTTTCAAAAATAATAGTTCATGTTTTGAAAAATTTACTTTAACACCAACTGCCTAACTACTTTTCCAGTGAACCCTGGCAAATGAAGAAGGTTAGGAAATTGTAACACTGACAATGGTTTGAGTAAAGCAGAATTTGAAATAAAGATTAATTTTGCTTAAGACTTCCTGTAGTGCTGTGTGGTGATTTACTTGAGAAGCCATCAACATTAACATCTGGAATAATTTCTTTTCCAGGGCAAGGGTGTGCTGACAGTAGTAATAATAGACAAGATGTTGGAAAAACTGAGGAAGTGCAATGAATTTCTGGAGCTAATTCTCAAGGGACTTAATGAATACCTAGAGAAGAAGCGCCTGTTTTTCCCCAGATTCTTTTTTTTATCTAATGATGAACTGCTTGAAATTCTTTCAGAGACCAAAGATCCTACTCGGTATGGTAATATTTAAGAGATGTATTTGTGACCCTGAGTGCATGCAGATAGTCTTGTCATATTGTTTCTCTGAGCCCAGAGCTCTCTTTTTTTCTGACTAACAGTTATGGTGTTAAGTATCTACTTGGTTAGATTTTGATAGGTGAACACAGAGTAATTTTTAATGTGGGTAATTAAATTCAGTTCTATTTTCTAAACTAGTAACCCTTCTATACACTGGTTTTCAGAAGGATCAGAAGTCCATATAGTAATTCATGGTGAAATTAACATACCTGATTTTTCCCATTAGAAAATTGAATATCAGATGGAACCTGTATACTGCTGACTTGAGTTTTACCTTTTTGGGTGCAGACCTAATTAAAGTATTTCAGATTTTTTTTTGCCATGTTTTAACTCTGGGATTTCTAATCACCTGACTCATTCAGGATTAGACTGCAAAAAGTATAATTCAGTTTAAGTCCTTCTGATAGTGAGTGGAATAAACTCTACAAGATTCCTGCAGAAGCGATCTCGTTAAGCAATATAGCCTTTGCTGTAAGCAGAGGAACTGGGGCTTGATTTCCAATATGCAGACTTGATAGCATGCAGTGAATGCAGTGCAAGGAAATGCAAAAATAAGAACAAAAAAACCCCCAATAAAAAGCCAGCTCAGTCACAGAAAAATATACACTGCAATGAACAGGATAAAAGATCTTGGGAGGAAAACAATCTTAAAGGTTTTTATTTATTTGTTTATTACAAGCTATTGTGTTAAGGTTGTATTTGGTTGCTTTTCTCAAATTCCTTAATGTTTACTATAGTTTGCTGGGATATAAATAATGGAATTTTATGTACTGCAGGTGGATTATCAGATAAAGAAAGAATACTTGTTTATCCTTACTTGTTTGTATGTTGCAGAGACTTTAAGTAATATTTTACATCTTTAAACCGATCTTCAAAAAATATTGTGGTAGGCACCTTGCAAGGGGTAGTACACAAGAATTACTGTTGAGGATAAACTTTTTTTTATACAAACATAAAATGATCTTTTAAGTAAATTGTTCAGAATTTTTTTTTAATAGAACTTCTTTGGTAGCATTGGCAAGAAAAAGTTGTCAGCAGTGGTACAATACTAGTTTTGTTTTCTAGAGTACAACCTCACTTGAAAAAGTGTTTTGAAGGAATTGCAAGAGTGGAATTTACTGAGGTATTAGATATTACACATATTAAAAGTAGTGAAGGAGAGACTGTGGAACTCGTAGAGACAATCTCGACATCAGAAGCTAGAGGTCAAGTTGAAAAGTGGCTGGTTGAACTGGAAGCAGCTATGCTGAAGTCTGTCCACAAGGTAACAAGTCTTAACCTCTTATTTTCTAGGCTAATGTCATTTAGCATTGATTTCTTCAGTAAACGTTAACATGTACTGAATTCACTTTTTTATTCTTGTGCCTAGCATGAATATTAAACCCATGAATTTAGTCTTTAAAGGTTATACGTTTTTGGCTTTGTGGTTGGTTGGTGGTTTTTTGGTTTTTTTTTTAGTTCTGGTGTCAATTTCTGGTTGTAAAATTCTCTAAAATTCTTTAAAATTAAGTGGTAGAGTCAAAAACATTTGTGCCAAGGATTCTTTTGCCAGAGATTGTTCTACACTTGATGTCTTATTAAGGGACAAGATTAAACTGAAAGTTTGCTCCCCCCCCCCCCCCCCCTTTTTAATGTTCCTCTTAATTATGGCTACATTAATCAAGACCCTTAACTGTTCTCTCAGATCGTATCATTCTGATGTTTACAGTGTCTCATCATTGTGTTATATATTTAGCTATCTTTGTCATCTTCTTTTTTGTGGTCCTTTTCAGTGTCAAGTGAGGTAATTAAATGTGCACACACTTTCCCTGACTCTGTCTTACAGTACAACAGTTTAGTTATTGTAGTGACATATCAGTACAGAAGAAGGTGAATAACTTGATCTATTTGGTGCATATCAGACATGGACAAACTGAGCTGCATGAATAAGAAATGGTTCAGCACCATTTGTCTGCATTTAGCTTTGACTACAGAACTTTTATAATGATCTAAACCAGACAGCATTTACATAGTTTTAATGTCAATACAAACACATTTTCTCCTCACAGATGTATTTTTTTTATTGATGTTATTGTGTGTATAGATAGTTAAAAGCGAAGAGGCTTGAACTGCAAAGCAAATGGCAGATTTTCACTCAGGTAGTTTACGCTGCTTGTATGAGCAGCCATCCGAATTTATTGAGGAGTTTGTTGATAATAAGACTTTATTCTTGCTTGGGTCTTGTTAATGGCAGGAAAAATAACCTGTTGGTATAGACTGGAAGATTCTTTTCCAGTGCAAGTTTTGATTCAATTGGCATTATCCTTGAGTGGCACTAGAACCACGTTAATTATTCTATTATTAGAAAATACACTTGAAATTAGACATAAGTTTAAATAATATGATCTGCAAAAATAAAAGCTCTGGGTTTTACTAGAATGAACAGATGAAAAAACATTCAGTTTAGGATCTTACTTCTAACTAAATTGTATTTGTACCTGTTTTATAGTTTCATTGTAGATGGAGCTAGAAAATTTTAAGTATCTGATGGCCAAGAATCATTTCAGAATGTGTCGTGAAATCAATTCTCAGAAATTTGATGTGATCACTTTGTTCATATTATGACATTTTGGGGGGCTTTGAGCTTTGTTGAGAGATTTGCTTGCAAGATATCAGTATTATAGAGTTGAATTTGAGGCTGAATTTAGACCCTGATTTATTTTTTATTCTCAGTAATATAACCTGACATAAATTAATTCTAAAACTGAACATTACCTGTTTTCGTATGTAGTTATAGTGTGCTTTTTCCTGTCTAGGTCATTGGATGTGCACTTGAAGCTTATCCAAAAACTCCACGTGTTAATTGGGTAAGGGAGTGGCCTGGACAAACAATTCTTTGTGTATCGCAAACTTTCTGGACAATGCAAGTGCAGATGTCTATTAGAAATGGCCAAATGGTAAGAATATTTTAAATTTAAATTTATGTCAAATTGATATAATGCAGTGGTAAACCAAACCTTTGGTAATAACATTTTTGGATGAGTAAGTGTTCAATGTAATAGTTAATCTTTTAGATATCTACTTGAAAGATCTACCTGAAATGGGATCCTTGAAGACTTTGATGTTAATATTTCCTTTTGGATGTAGGCACCAATGCTTCTGCACTATGTCAGAGTGCATTCTATTTAGCTCAACATGTAGATGACATGTATCTGTGAAATCAGCGTAGTGATGTATTCAGGTGTACAGACTAAGGCAGCTTGTCTGTCTCTGGTTCAGAAGTCTAACTTATCTTCATTAATGTTTAGTGCTTTTTATGAAGATGGACTGGGACTAGCATTAGAAGACATATACCATCCTCAACCTTGTCAAATAATGAATAAACGTATATGCGTGACTGGTACAGAATTTATAATCTATTAGCTAATGCTAGTGGGAATTAAAGGTACTTAAGGCATTGAATTAAGGTTCAGGATACGTGTTTTGTAAAATCTTTCTTCTATTTATCGCTAAGACTTAATGCTCTCACCTGTTGTATTTGGAAGTGTTCCAGAATTAGCGCCATCAGATGAGGCAACTAGAATTTCATTCTCTGGTGTTTGGACAGAAAGAAACATCAAGGTTTTCACAGTTATACATGAAGTTATAACTTTGGGATGCTTCATTGTAGTCTTCTCTTCATTCCTATTTTTCGCAATGACAAATTGAAAATTGAAAGAGCTTCTACAGTATTGTGTTTTTGGCTTCTCCCTGTTCATATATAGCTGACCTGTACCACAAACACAAAGTTAAATCTAATCTTTAATCCATATACGGAACAGTATTTAAAGGCTGTATAACACTTTCTGCTTATTCAGAAGTTGAAGTAATGGCTCCTGGTAATAGTGCCTTTTATGAGCAGCTTCTGACATACAAGGGTAGGAAGCTTCTGAGTGTCTTGGAAGAGGGAATTAAAGGAAGTAGAGGACATGATCTGCTAATACAAGAAATAAATCTTGCAACAGATCAGAAGATTTGAAAAAGATTTGAAAATATTTTCTTTTCCTAGTAATAGAGGAGATCCACCGTTTCCTGGGAAAAGAAATAAGGCTTCTACATACTCTGCACCATTTATCTTTAATTAGTGAAAGACTTTCAGGAAGGAGAGACAGGATTTCTAATCTTAGAGATTTTCGATTAAAAACCAAAACCAAACCCAACCTCACATTAATGAGTCTGTAGTTAATGTTGTCAGTGAATAAAAGAGGAAGTTAAGCAAGGGTTAAATTAGCTTGCTTTTAGGAATGTTTATTATAGAATTCTGAGCCTAGACAAAAGCTCTTGTGCTGATCTGTATCAAACCTTTTCTGTACATGGGCATGCAGGGAAACCTTCCTGTAGCTTTCACTCAAATTCTGTTGCAGTGGGAATTCTGCTCATCTGGCTTCAGACCAAAAATCTTCATTCTGCTGTGGAAAGGACCTTGTATGTAGTGAAGCAGTGGAGAGGTATTTGCTTCTCCTGACAATCTCTCACAAATCTGTGGGAGAACAACTCTCAGCCT